>NW_027592545.1:0-51438 GCF_964213995.1 Mustelus asterias | reverse complement strand
ATACAGACTACAAGGAATTTAGTCACTCTTAATAGGACAACCCTCTCATCCCAGGAATTAGCCTGGTGAATCTGCTTTGGACTGCCTCCAATGTTACTAGAACCTGTTTTTTATTCATTCATGGGAAATAGGTGTCGCTGGCTGGGCCCAGCATTTATTGCCCATCCCCAGTTGCCCTTGGAGGGCAGTTGAGAGTCAACCACATTTCTGTGGCTCTGGAGTCACATGCAGGCCAGACCAGGTAAGGACGGCAGATTTCCTTCCCGAAAGGGCATGAGTGGACCAGATGGGTTTTTCCAACAATTGACCAACAAATGGTTTCATGGTCATCAATAGATTCGAAATTTCAAATATTTTTTATTGGATTCAAATTCCACCACCTGCCTTGGCGGGATTCGAACCCGGGTCCCCGGAACGTTAGCTGAGTTTCTGAATTAACAGTCTAGCGTTAATACCACGAGGCCAACACATCCCCTTTGTAAAGTGAAGGGACCAAAACTGTACGCAGTATTCCAGGTGAGGCCTCACCAACATCCCACCCCCTTCCCCGTCTCTCTCCCACCCCTTTCCCCGCCTCACTCCCACCCTCTTCCCCGCCTGTCTCCCACCCCCTTCCCCGCCTCACGCCCACCCCTTCCCCGTCTCTCTCCCATCCCCTTCCCCGCCGCGGTCTCACCCCCTTCCCCGCCTCTCTCCCACCCCCTTCCCCGCCTCACTCCCATCCCCTTCCCTGCCTCTCTCCCGCCCCCTTCCCCGCCTCACTCCCACCCCCTTCCCCACCTCACTCACACCCCCTTCCCTGCCCCTCTCCCACCCCTTCCCCGCCTCTCTCTCATCCCCTTCCCCGCCTCTCTCCCACCCCTTCCCCGCCTCTCCCCCACCCCCTACCCCGGCTCTCCCCCACCCCCTTCCCCGCCTCCCTCCCAGCCCCTTCCCCGCCTCTCTCTCCCACCCCCGCCTCTTTCTCCCACCCCCACCTCTCTCTCCCACCCCCGCCTCTCTCTCCCATCCCCGCCTCTCTCTCCCACCCAGCCTCTCTCCCCCCACCCCCTTCCCCGCCTCTCTCTCCCCCCCACCCCCTTCCCCGCCTCTCTCTCTCCCCCACCCCCTTCCCCGCCTCTCTCTCCCCCACCCCCTTCCCCGCCTCTCTCTCCCCCACCTCCTTCCCCGCCTCTCTCTCCCCCACCCCCTTCCCCGCCTCTCTCTCCCCCACCCCCTTCCCCGCCTCTCTCTCCCCCACCCCCTTCCCCGCCTCTCTCTCCCCCACCCCCTTCCCCGCCTCTCTCTCCCACCCCCTTCCCTGCCTCTCCCCCCCAACCCCTTCCCCGCCTCTCTCTCCCCCACCCCCTTCCCCGCCTCTCTCTCCCCCACCCCCTTCCCCGCCTCTCCCCCCCAACCCCTTCCCCGCCTCTCTCTCCCCCACCCCCTTCCCCGCCTCTCTCTCCCCACCCCCTTCCCCGCCTCTCTCTCCCCCACCCCCTTCCCCGCCTCTCTCTCCCCACCCCCTTCCCCGCCTCTCTCTCCCCCACCCCCTTCCCCGCCTCTCTCTCCCCCACCCCCTTCCCCGCCTCTCTCTCCCCCACCCCCTTCCCCGCCTCTCTCTCCCCCGCCCCCTTCCCCGCCTCTGTTCAGATGTCCGTTCTTTGTTTTAGGACAAAGTATACTTACCACCAGAATCTGCAGAGTCAGACGCTGTCCCTCCAATGGCAGCTCAGCAGTCACTTGGAGCAGGAGCTGGCGAGAGCCATGATCCTCAGGAAGTATCGCAATCATCTGCTCGATGTGCTGGAGTGGGCCAATCAGATCGCAGAGAAACAAAGGTGCGCAGCGATTGGCCGACGTATAAGAGTGTAGTTTGTTACAAATTATGGCACAGAATGGTTATATGTTTGGAATAACTAGCCTTTTTTCCCACAGAATTATGTTTTTATCAATACACAATATATATTATAAAATTGGTTAAGGCTCTTCTGAGGTGGTGGAGGCTACCTCGCTGAATATGTTTAAAGCGTGGATGGATGGATTCCTGAGCGGTAAGGGAATTAAGGGTTATGGGGATCAGGCGGGTAAGTGGTACTGATCCACGTCAGATCAGCCATGATCTTATTGAATGGCGGGGCAGGCTCGAGGGGCTAGATGGCCTACTCCTGCTCCTATTTCTTATGTTCTTATGTTCTTCAGGATTTGATTTTCTTGGGTATATCCAAACCCTCTTAATTCAAGCCGTTTTCATTTTTAAACTGAGTTGCAGATCAGAATACCTTCATTTTTAGAACGATAACAAGCACAATACATATAACAATAACAATAGTTACTTGATTAGAAATGTTTTTGTTTGATGGCTAGGTTCTAAGCTTTGCAATGTTCTTAGATTTGGAAATCCTTGAACAATAGATGAACAACACATGCAATTCCAACGGCAGTATATAATTTCAACTAGTTACGGCATACTACACTATCAGAACTATCATCAATGTTAGATGATTTAGATGATGTAATTTGTTACATGTTATCGGAACATCACACAAGCCTTGAATTTCTATCGGTAACTAACTGGCAACACAAGTTCCAATAATTCATGGTGTTCAATGATTGGCATCAAATGCAGATTTAAAATACTCAAGGACAACATCTTTATCTGTATTAACAACTGAGGATTTAACTGATTAATCTCCTGCTGTAACTTGGGATAATCAGAACTACGATTCATTCCACTGATTTGATACACTTTAAACTGACTCAGAGACAGTATATTCACCTTATTCATTTGTTCCTGCTTTTCTTTGTTTTCACAAAATTACTTAGTTTTTTTTTAACTTCTCAACTACCGGGCGGCACGGTAACACAGTGATTAGCACTGCTGCTTCACAGCTCACGGGACCTGGGTTCGATTCCCGGCTCGAGCCGCTGTCTGTGTGGAGTTTGCACATTCTCTTCGTGTCTGCGTGGGTTTCCTCCGGGTGCTCCGGTTTCCTCCCACAGCCCAAAGATGTGCGGGTTAGGTTGATTGGCCATGCTAAAATTGCCCTTAATGTCCTGGGATGCGTAGGTTAGAGGGATTAGTGGGTGGATATGGGGGTAGGGCCTGGGTGGGATTGTGGTCGGTGCAGACTCGATGGGCCGAATGGCCTCTCTCTGTGCTGTAGGGTTTCTAAGAACTACACTCTTATTTCAACTTCAAGACAAGGAAAGAGCACATGGTCCTTCCAAGGTTTAACTCCTTTCTCAACATTAAAACAGTGAAGCGAACAACAACAAAACATTCACGCAACCACTTTGTTAAACACACAGACACGCATGGAAGCTTCCAACATTTATTCAGACTTAACATCTTAAACTGGGATGAAAGTAAAGCACTTGAGAATACAGAACGTTGATTAACAGTGTGGTGAACCATTGTTGGTTCCCACCAGGTAGTGCTGAGCCATGGTCTGGCCAGTACTATGAGTCTGTATATATGTTACTGTTGGGGTTAGGGTTGGGCTGTTCTACCTGTTAATATAGTCCTTATGGTACACCCCAGTCGGCTCCGCCTCCTGGGAGAGGTATAAAGGTCACTGCTCTGCCTGGTGACCCTTTAGTCTGGGATCGTGTACTGTATATGGTAGCTCTGTTATTGTTGGCAATAAAAGCCTTTATTTCCCGAGTACATCCAGCCTCTCGTGTGTTATATCACGCATCAATTTTATTGCCAACAAGTAAATTCTTTTTTTTGAGAAAAAAAAACGACAAAGAAAACATGGAGCAAATGCTTAAACTCGAACGGCTTACGTTGGACCCACGTGCGGCGGGAGCATCGAACACTTTCGACCACTGGTTGAAGTGTTTCCAAGATTACCTCGACGCCTCCACAGCGATCACCGACGACGCCGACAGACTCCGGGTCCTCCACGCGAGGGTAAGCGACGCTGTATACCTAGCGATCCGTGGGGCCACCGACTACAAAGGGGCCCTCGAGCTTCTCAAGAAGTGATACAACAAACCGCCGAATGAGATGCATGCTCGATACCTTCTAGCCACTCGACGGCGGCAGCCCGGCGAAACGACGGAACAGTACGCGTGCGAGCTTCAACAGCTAGCCAGAGCCTGCAACTGCAAGTCAGTGTCGGCAGACCAGTACATGAACGACCTAGCTCGAGATGCGTTCGTGGCGGGAATCGGCTCGTCGTACATCCGCCTTCGGCTGTTGGAGCAAGGTAACCTCGATCTCACTAAATCCATAGAGTTAGCTGATGCTCTAGAAACGGCCTCCAAAAGTCTGGCGATGTACCCCGACGACCACGTGGAGACAGCGTGGCAGGGACAGTCGCAGACTCCACTTCATTCAGCGGGACCGAAAAACTGCGCGATTGCGTTCCCAGCCTCGGACCTGACGACGGCAGCAGCTCCAGGTGGCCTGCGGTGTTACTTCTGTGGGGGGGTGAAACACCCTCGGCAGCGATGTCCAGCTAAAGCGGTGTTGTGCTCCGCCTGCGGCAAGAAGGGGCACTATTCCAAGGTATGCCGGTCCAAACTTCCATCCAAGAACAGCAGTGCGGCGTGTGACTCCCCGGAGCCGGCCTCCTTGTCTTCTGCATCTTCAAGGTCTTCTACCACGTGCGATTCCAAGACGTCGCCATTCCGAACGACGGAGTCGCAAGACACGTGCGACCTGCAGGGGCCGCAGGTTTTGGCACCATCGTCCACGTGCGACCTATGGGGGCAGCCATTTTGGTTGGCACCGACCACGAATGACCAGCAGGGGTCGTCATCAACCATCTCAGCTGCCTGCAGTTGCGCCCACGAACCAATGGTGGCGTCGATCATCCTGGACCAGGCCAAGTCTCACAGACTCGACAAGTCCATGATGGACATACAGGTAAACAAACGCCCGATTTATTGTTTGTTTGACAGCGGGAGCACGGAGAGCTTCATTCACCCAGACACCGTGAAGTGGTGTGGTCTCCAGATTCGGACTGTCAAGCAGACAATTTCGATGGCGTCAAGGTCCCGGTCTGTCACCGTGCTAGGGAGTTGCGTGGTCAATCTGACGGTGCAGGGCACAGTTTACGAGAACTTCAGGCTCCTTGTGTTACCGCACCTTTGCGTGCCAATACTCCTAGGACTAGATTTTATGGTCCACTTGAAGAGTGTAACCCTGCAGTATGATGGGCCACTCCCTCCGCTTTCAGTGGGAGACCCGCAGCCTCTAAATTGCCCACCGCGCTCCACATGTAGTCTCTCAACGCTTAGGATTACCACACCCTCCCTATTCCAGAATCTCGTGCCAGGCTGCAAGCCCATCGCAACAAAGAGCAGGCGTTACAGCGCTGAGGATCGGATCTTCATTCGATCTGAAGTTCAGCGGCTCCTCAAGGAAGGGATCATCCAACCTAGCGCTAGTCCTTGGAGAGCACAAGTCGTGGTGGTTAAGAATGGGAACAAACCCCGGATGGTCATAGACTATAGTCAGACCATTAACAGATACACGCAGCTGGATGCATATCCCCTCCCGCGCATATCTGACATGGTCAATCAGATTGCGCAGTACCGGGTGTTCTCCACCATCGACTTAAAATCTGCTTACCACCAGCTCCCCATTCGCCCAGAGGACCGACAATACACGGCCTTTGAGGCGGATGGTCGCCTGTACCATTTTTTAAGGGTTCCTTTTGGTGTCACGAATGGGGTCTCGGTCTTCCAGCGTGCTATGGACCGAATGGTGGACCAGAACAGACTGCGGGCTACCTTCCCGTACCTGGATAACGTCACTATCTGCGGCCATGACCAGCAGGACCACAATGCCAACCTTCTTAGATTCTTACGCACTGCATCTCGCCTGAATCTGACCTACAACAGGGAGAAGTGTGTATTTCGTACGCGCCGCCTAGCTATCCTCGGATACGTGGTGGAAAACGGGGTCCTTGGCCCTGATCCAGACCGTATGCGTCCTCTCCTTGAACTTCCCCTGCCCACTAGCGTCAAAGCACTGAGAAGATGTTTAGGCTTCTTCTCATACTACGCACAGTGGGTTCCCAATTACGCGGACAAAGCCCGTCCGCTCATCAAGTCTACCTCTTTTCCCCTAGCAACAGAGGTTCGCTTAGCCTTTGCAAGAATAAAAGCCGACATCGCGAAAGCCACGATGCACGCTATCGATGAGTCCATCCCCTTTCAGGTGGAGAGTGATGCATCTGATTTCGCCCTGGCCGCCACACTTAACCAGGCGGGCAGGCCCGTCGCCTTTTTCTCTCGCACCCTCCAAGGCCCCGAAATTCGACATTCGGCGGTGGAAAAGGAGGCCCAGGCCATTGTGGAGGCCGTTCGGCATTGGTGCCATTACGTGGCGGGAAAACGGTTCACTCTGCTCACAGACCAGCGGTCCGTGGCGTTCATGTTCAACAACACGTTACGGGGTAAGATCAAGAATGATAAGATCTTGAGGTGGAGAATCGAACTCTCCACCTACAATTATGATATCATGTATCGTCCAGGGAAGCTCAACGAGCCCTCGGATGCCCTGTCGCGGGGAACATGCGCTAGTATGCAGGAGAATCGATTGCAGGCTCTCCACAATGACCTCTGCCATCCGGGGGTCACTCGGCTCTTCCACTTCATAAAAGCCCGGAATCTACCCTACTCGGTGGAGGATGTCAGGTCCATAACCAGAAGCTGCCGGGTATGCGCAGAATGCAAACCACACTTCTACCGACCTGACAGGGCACAACTCGTTAAGGCCACTCGTCCCTTCGAAAGACTGAGTGTGGACTTTAAGGGCCCCCTTCCCTCGACAGATCGGAACGTGTACTTCCTCAATGTGGTTGATGAGTACTCACGATTCCCTTTTGTCATTCCCTGTTCTGATATGACCGCTGCCACGGTTATCAAGGCATTTCGTGATCTTTTCACCCTGTTCGGTTACCCCTGTTACATCCACAGCGATAGGGGCTCGTCGTTCATGAGCGATGACTTGAGGCAATACCTGCTCTCATATGGGATTGCCTCTAGTAGAACCACGAGCTACAACCCAAGGGGTAACGGACAGGTCGAACGAGAGAATGCTACAGTCTGGAAGGCTGTCTTACTGGCGTTGAGGTCTAAAGGTCTTCCAGTCTCCCGTTGGCAAGAGGTACTCCCTGATGCGCTCCACTCCATACACTCACTCCTGTGTACGGCAACCAACGCTACTCCTCATGAGAGAATGTTTTCATTCCCTAGGAAGTCTTCCTCTGGGACCTCATTACCATCTTGGTTGACGTACTCAGGACCTGTCCTCCTGCGGCGACATGTTAGGACCCGCAAGTCCGACCCTTTGGTTGAACAGGTCCATCTCCTCCACGCCAACCCTCAGTATGCCTACGTGGCATATCCTGACGGGCGAGAGGACATGGTCTCGATTCGAGATCTGGCGCCAGCAGGGGGCTTGGAAACCCCTGTCGCTCCCACACCTACTGTTAGGGACCCCCCAACCATTATTTCCCCTCCTGACACGGCACGGGCAGTATCGGGACCACCACTTAACCCTCTTACTCCCGTGTACAGCTTGCCTGAGTCCAGGAGATGGTCACCACTTCAAGGCGTGCCCGAGTTCAGCGGATTGTCACCACCTCGGGGTCTACCAGCCCGTGAGGCACTGGAGGAGTCGCTGGACATCGCCTTGGAGAGAACGTCACCGCGATTGCCTGAACCGGTGTCATCGCCGGTGTTGAGGAGGTCACAGCGACGGTGCGGTCCCCCAGACCGTTTGAACTTATAGACAGATGAACAATTGTTCTGTGTTTTGTACCCCGCCGGCCTTTGTTTTCAAAGGAGGGGTGAATGTGGTGAACCATTGTTGGTTCCCACCAGGTAGTGCTGAGCCATGGTCTGGCCAGTACTATGAGTCTGTAGATATGTTACTGTTGGGGTTAGGGTTGGGCTGTTCTACCTGTTAATATAGTCCTTATGGTACACCCCAGTCGGCTCCGCCTCCTGGGAGAGGTATAAAGGTCACTGCTCTGCCTGGTGACCCTTTAGTCTGGGATCGTAGACTGTATATGGTAGCTCTGTTATTGTTGGCAATAAAAGCCTTTATTTCCCGAGTACATCCAGCCTCTCGTGTGTTATATCGCGCATCAAACAGTCACTTTTATTCTGCTGTCTTTCAACCTGTAATCAAACTCAAAACAGAAGTAAATTCAAGAAATCTTATCACTTTAATCTCTAACAGTTTGTAACAAACACTTCCCCAGCATTTTCTTATCTCATTTATTCCACTGAATTATTTCCCTCATCTCTAATTATATTGATTTGTCAATTTGGTATTATAGGCGGGCAGTCCCTTTTAGTCTGTCTGGCATTTAATACAGCTTCCAAACTCGCATTCAGAGTGAACAATTCACTTTGATCTGCTATACCCTATTCCACCACATGAGGCACTTGATCGCAATTACATCTTTCTCTCTCCCTTCTGTCTTTGCAGCGGCACTGGCGCTGGTGTCTGTCTTATTCATCGTGGTAATGACGGCTACCTTAGATTTCTGGTGATTATCTACACTGAGTCAATTCCACCACTCCTGTTCATCCGCATCGGTATTTTGGAACAACATTGGCAAGCCAGCCACCTCTTTATCTTTCCTTTGATTCTCTGTTTTACACTGGGTGAGGGGTTTATCATTTTGCTTTTGGCCGTGCACCAATTCCCCTCCGGGTTACTGGCGCTGAGTTGTATTCTAGCACTTCCCACTCCTCTGGAGGAGCGGTTGGTCCCTGTGTGGACTCATTAGGAGGTAGAGGAATAGTTTCCCCTCACCATTGCTTTTCTTCTAAGACTTGGTTTCGTTTCTCCAATTCTCTTATTCTGAATTCTAACTCTCTAATCTTTTCTTTATCTTGCTCAATTAGTCCAGCTAACTGATGTATTAACAATACTCCTATCTTCTTTGTCTTGTTTCTCTTTTCTTTATCTATCCACGTTTTCTGCTGCTCTAAGGTCTGAGACATACCCCAGCCATCCTTTTGCATCCTCTTTATTAATGCTTTTTTCTTTGACATGTATACGTCAATGAGAGGACCTGCAGATCCCCTCATTACTTCATTATCTGCCATTTCGCAGACTTCACTACCCCCCTTTGGAGCCCTACAGTGCCTGACAAAGTGACCCAGTTTCCCACAATTATGGCACGCACCCTTTGGTTTAACTCCTCTACTGTTTGCACTAACATTTTCCCGTTTTATTTGTAGGTATGGTTTCTCATCTGGTCCGTCTCTAATTCCAGATGCCCATTTTACTCATTCATCATAAGTCTGGGTATTGAGGACTCCCATTTTAAGGATTTTCCGGTGAGCTGGTGACAGCCCGTCTTTAAATGCTTGTAAAAAGGCTCTATCTGTTCAGGCAGTTTCGGGTATTCCCCAACATTCTTGGTATACTCTAAAGAGTCGCTCCCCAAATTCGGACGCTCTTTCACCCCTTTGTTGTTTAATATTGGTAATTCTGGACCAATTGGTTGGCCCCGCTCCATCACTGATTAGTCTCCACTTATCCTGTGGGCAAGTGGCCCATACCAACTGACGCATATCCCACAAATATAAATGGAGCCTTCCCAGGGGTGCCAAAACTTGTTGTCTTTCTTCTGGGGTAAAGGGTTTATATCGGGTGGGACTCTGTAATGTCCCACCCCGAGTTATGGGAGCGAGATCATGGACATCTTCCTCATCCGGGTCTCCCACTGGTGCCGTGGCGCCAGGGTCCTCTAAAAGTTGGTTGCGCTTGTCTAATTCTCTTTTCGCTTTGACATCAGCCCATTTCTTACCCAAGACTTGAGACCTGTTCAATTAATCCGGCCAATTGGTGAACTAAAAGAACTCCAATTTTCTTTGTTCTGTTTTTCTTTTCCAACCATTTTCGTTGTTGGTCTAGTGGATGGTCTAAATCCCATCCCCCTTTTATCATCTGTTTAATGAGTTTGTCCCTCTTAATCATATAGAACATAGAACATAGAACAGTACAGCACAGAACAGGCCCTTCGGCCCACGATGTTGTGCCGAGCTTTATCTGAAACCAAGGTCAAGCTATCCCACTCCCTATCATCCTGGTGTGCTCCATGTGCCCATCCAATAACCGTTTAAATGTTCCTAAAGTGTCTGACTCCACTATCACTGCAGGCAGCCCATTCCACACCTCAACCACTCTCTGAGTAAAGAACCTACCTCGGACATTCTTCCTATATCTCCCACCATGAACCCTGTAGTTATGCCCCCTTGTAATAGCTCCATCCACCCGAGGAAATAGTCTTTGAACGTTCACTCTATCTATCCCCTTCATCATTTTATAAACCTCTATTAAGTCTCCCCTCAGCCTCCTCCGCTCCAGAGAGAACAGGCCCAGCTCCCTCAACCTTTCCTCATAAGACCTACCCTCCAAACCAGGCAGCGTCCTGGTAAATCTCCTCTGCACTCTTTCCAGCGCTTCCACATCCTTCTTATAGTGAGGTGACCAGAACTGCACACAATATTCCAAATGTGGTCTCACCAAGGTCCTGTACAGTTGCAGCATAACCCCACGGCTCTTAAACTCCAACCCCCTGTTAATAAAAGCTAACACACTATAGGCCTTCTTCACAGCTCTATCCACTTGAGTGGCAACCTTCAGAGATCTGTGGATATGGACCCCAAGATCTCTCTGTTCCTCCACAGTCTTCAGAACCCTACCTTTGACCCTGTAATCCACATTTAAATTAGTCCTACCAAAATGAATCACCTCACATTTATCAGGGTTAAACTCCATTTGCCATTTTTCAGCCCAGCTTTGCATCCTATCTATGTTTATTTGTTTATTAGGAACCCAGGGGGTCCCCACTGTCCTTGTCCTGCCATAACACTGATAAGTTTATACTCACCACCTGGGGTGATCTATTCTCCTTTCTCGCTCTCCCCCTCCTAGGTCGCTCTTATCGGAGTCCGGTGATACCTGTAAGGGGTGATCAGATCCCTCCGTACCACCGCTTATACTATATATTTGTTTAAGCCAGCTTTTCTCAGAAGGCTTTCCCTACTAACTCTTTCACATGAAGGCTTCTCCTTCAAATTCTGGCGATCACTCAGACAGTCTCTCTCACTCACGTCTGAACATCACACACTCTTATCACAGATGATTACCTACTGCAGTTTGACCCACTCTATTTAAAGTTCAGTAAACTATTCCGGTGTCCCGGTCATGGCCATTCGACCGGACCCGTAACTAGTCCCGGGTTTCGGCACCGATTGTAGTCGGTAAAAATACCTCAGACTAGTCGTAGATCAAAATGCAGTGTTTATTTTCACAATTGTGGGAGAAGCCAGGTTCCTAACAGCAGACCCCCAGCCTTTCTCTTCGAACACAAGTAAGAACAGAGTTTTATACATCCCGGTTCCCGCCCCTTATTACATTGCAATTTTCCAAGATGTCTGTCACTGTTCATTGTTTATTGTGAGATCCTTGCTGCACCGGCAGTTTCTTCCCTTGCGTAGTTTGTGCAATCGCGGCAATCTCCAAGGACGCGACTGTCTCCGTTCTACCACCCTGCGTGATGCACATCTGCGGCCCACCCAGCCAACACACAAGGTCACAAGCTTACAAAAACAAGTTAACTGGCATACAAGGGCCTACATAACACTCTATATCGATGAGAATGAATGGTATATAATGAATATATATAAATCTATGAGTATATGATCATAGAAGGCATGCATATAAGCTCCACTATGTGAAACAAAGGCACATGAAAATTGAGTCTGTTTGCTAGCTCAGTTAGCCACATTCCTGAGCACAATTGGCGGCACGGTAGCACAGTGGTTAGCACTGCTGCTTCACAGCTCCAGGGACCTGGGTTCGATTCCCGGCTCGGGTCGCTGTCTGTGTGGAGTTTGCACATTCTCCCTGTGTCTGCGTGGGTTTCCTCTGGGTGCTCCGGTTTCCTCCCACAGTCCAAAGATGTGCGGGCTAGGTTGATTGGCCATTCTAAATTGGCCCTTAGTGTCCCGGGATGCATAGGTTAGAGGGGTTAGTGGGTAAATATGTAGGGATATGTGGATAGGGCCTGGGTGGGATTGTGGTTGGTGCAGACTCGATGGGCCGAATGGCCTCTTTCTGCACTGTAGGATTCTATGATTCTATTCTATAAAGGACAAATTGGCAGAGATAGCTCTGTCTCTCATCTGGTACAGACATGAAAAACACAGAACTCTGACGAAAACATGAACTCTGCAGTGTTTCTAACAAAATCACAGAGTTCGGGTCTTAATGCTTAAGTGTGACAAAGTTCATTAACCCATTCCCGTCTTCAAAGTAAATGTAGATCAAATGTTTCCCCCCCTGTGTGGGGCAACCTAGAACAAGAGGTCACAGATATAGGTTGAGAGGCAGTGGATTTAAAACTGAGATGAGGAAGAACTACTTCTCGCAGAGGGTGCTGAGTTTGTGGAACTCGCTGCCCCATAGCGCGGTGGAGTCTGAATCATTGAATGGTTTCAAGAAGGAGATGGATATATTTCTAATAAAGAGTGGGTTAAAGGGGATATGGGGAACAGGTGAGGAGGTGGATTTGTGACCAGGAAGAGATCAGCCATGATCTGATTGAATGGCAGAGCAGGCTCGAAGGGCCGAATTGCCAGATTCTGGCTGTGGAGAGGATGTTTCCTCTTGTTGGAGAAGCTAGAACTAGGGGTCACTGGTCAGGTCGGGTCGGATCAAGGAAAACCCCAAGGCTTTTTACTCTTATGTGAGGAATAAAAGAATGACCAGGGTGAGGTTAGGGCCGGTCAAGGACAGTAGTGGGAACTTGTGTATGGAGTCAGTAGAGATAGGCGAGGTGATGAATGAATACTTTTCTTCAGTGTTCACCAAGGAGAGGGGCCATGTTTTTGAGGAAGAGAAGGTGTTACAGGCTAATAGGCTGGAGGGAATAGATGTTCGGAGGGAGGATGTCCTGGCAGTTTTGAATAAACTGAAGGTCGATAAGTCCCCTGGGCCTGATGAAATATATCCTAGGATTCTTTGGGAGGCAAGGGATGAGATTGCAGAGCCTTTGGCTTTGATCTTTGGGTCCTCGCTGTCCACTGGGATGTTGCCAGAGGACTGGAGAGTGGCGAATGTTGTTCCTCTGTTTAAGAAAGGGAATAGAAATGACCCTGGTAATTATAGACCAGTTAGTCTTACTTCGGTGGTTGGTAAGTTGATGGAAAAGGTCCTTAGGGATGGGATTTACGACCATTTAGAAAGATGCGGATTAATCCGGGATAGTCAGCACGGATTCGTGAAGGGCAAGTCGTGCCTCACAAATTTGATTGAATTTTTTGAGGAGGTAACTAAGTGTGTTGATGAAGATGGGGCAGTTGATGTCATATACATGGATTTTAGTAAGGCGTTTGATAAGGTCCCCCATGGTCGGCTTATGATGAAAGTAAGGAGGTGTAGGATAGAGGGAAAGTTGGCCGATTGGATAGGTAACTGGCTATCTGATCGAAGACAGAGGGTGGTGGTGGATGGAAAATTTTCGGATTGGAGGCAGGTTGCTAGCGGAGTGCCACAGGGATCAGTGCTTGGTCCTCTGCTCTTTGTGATTTTTATTAATGACTTAGAGGAGGGGGCTGAAGGGTGGATCAGTAAATTTGCTGATGACACCAAGATTGGTGGAGTAGTGGATGAGGTGGAGGGCTGTTGTAGACTGCAAAGAGACATAGATAGGATGCAAAGCTGGGCTGAAAAATGGCAAATGGAGTTTAACCCTGATAAATGTGAGGTGATTCATTTTGGTAGGACTAATTTAAATGTGGATTACAGGGTCAAAGGTAGGGTTCTGAAGACTGTGGAGGAACAGAGAGATCTTGGGGTCCATATCCACAGATCTCTGAAGGTTGCCACTCAAGTGGATAGAGCTGTGAAGAAGGCCTATAGTGTGTTAGCTTTTATTAACAGGGGGTTGGAGTTTAAGAGCCGTGGGGTTATGCTGCAACTGTACAGGATCTTGGTGAGACCACATTTGGAATATTGTGTGCAGTTCTGGTCACCTCACTATAAGAAGGATGTGGAAGCGCTGGAAAGAGTGCAGAGGAGATTTACCAGGATACTGCCTGGTCTGGAGGGTTGGTCTTATGAGGAAAGGTTGAGGGAGCTAGGGCTGTTCTCTCTGGAGCGGAGGAGGCTGAGTAGGGACTTAATAGAGGTTTATAAAATGATGAAGGGGATAGATAGAGTGAACGTTCAAAGACTATTTCCTCGGGTGGATGGAGCTATTACAAGGGGGCATAACTATAGGGTTCATGGTGGGAGATATAGGAAGGATATCAGAGGTAGGTTCTTTACGCAGAGAGTGGTTGGGGTGTGGAATGGGCTGCCTGCAGTGATAGTGGAGTCAGACACTTTAGGAACACTTAAGCGGTTATTGGATAGGCACATGGAGCACACCAGGATGATAGGGAGTGGGATAGCTTGACCTTGGTTTCAGATAAAGCTCGGCACAACATCGTGGGCCGAAGGGCCTGTTCTGTGCTGTATTGTTCTATGTTCTATGTCACACGTTTAGGACACAGATGAGAATTTTTTTTTCTCTGGAACTTTCTTCCATAAGAAGGTAGTGGAAGCAGAATCTTTGAATCTTTTAAAGGCAGAGCTAGATAGATTTTTGATTAACAAGGGGGTAAAAGGTTATCGGGGGGTAGGCAGGGATGTGAGGTTGAGTGGAGGACTACAATTGGTTAGTGCTCTTAAAAGTTTAAAAAAGTTTACTTATCAGTATCACAAGTAGCTTACATTAACACTGCAATGAAGTTACTGCGAAAATCCCCTAGTCGCCACACTCTGGCGCCTGTTTGGGTTCACTGAGGGAGAATTTAGCATGACCAATGCACCCTAACCAGCACGTCTTTCAGACTGTGGGAGGAAATCGGAGCACCCGGAGGAAACCCACGCAGACACGGGGAGAACGTGCAAACTCCACACAGACAGTGACCCAAGCCAGGAATCGAACCTGGGTCCCTGGCGTTGTGAGGCAGCAGTGCTAACCACTGTGCCAGACTGTGGGAGGAAACTGGAGCACCCGGAGGAAAACTGTTTGTATCCCTCTCGCAACTTCTCTTTCCACTTATTTTTGTGTCGTCTGCAAATTTGTCTCCAGTACATTCGCTTCCTTCCTCCAAGTCATTAATATATATTGTAAACAGTCCTTGTCCCAGCACTCATCCCTGTGGAATCCACTGGTTACAGGTTGCAACCTGAAAAAAAACATCTTATCCTCACTTACTGTTTCCTGCCCAATAGCCAATAAAGTATATTGTGGAGAAAAAGGATTGGGTACAGAAGAAGCAAATGCTGATTGGGATGAAAGGAAGGATCAGGAGGTAGAGCTCCCTGGATGACTAACAATAGAAAGGATAAATAAATGAGACACAAAAAACTGATCCTTTGACTAATGTCAGTTTTCTCGCTCATTGCTGTGACTTTTGGCAGCATTGGAAAATGGCGGCATCTGTTGGAAGGATGCGGTATTGCAGTTTATCAGGGATTGTTGGTTCACATGGTCAAGGTCACACAGAAAATACCCAGGGAGCAATCTTACCAAAAAAGTCCAGAACGGGTGGCAAAACAGGAGAGTTTCAGATCTGTTTTTTTGGCAAAGCCAAAAAGAGCCTTTGGGACTCCTCCTTGCAGTTTCAGGAATGTCGCTGACAACCCCGCCTGGAGTTCTTAGAAATCTTAGAAACCCTACAGCACAGAAAGAGGCCATTCGGCCCATCGAGTCTGCACCGACCACAATCCTACCCAGACCCTACCCCCATATCCCTACATATTTTACCCACTAATCCCTCTAACCTACGCATCCCAGGACACGAAGGGCAATTTTAGCATGGCCAATCAGCCTAACCCGCACATCTTTGGACTGTGGGAGGAAATCGGAGCACCCGGAGGAAACCCACGCAGACACGGGGAGAATGTGCAAACTCCACACAGACAGTGACCCAAGCCGGGAATCGAACCCAGGTCCCTGGAGCTGTGAAGCAGCAGTGCTACCCACTGTGCTACCGTGCCACCCTTAAAATTCCCGGCTCTGCCTTCACATCTCCAGCAGCTGAGGGGTGAACATGCCCAGAGGCACGGCACCTGGCTACGGCACAGCTGAGTCCAGGTATCCGGCAAACCTCCGACTGTCTGATCCCTGGGACGTTCCTGCCTCCACCGGATGTGCATGAGAAGCTGTGCAGTGTTCACCAGATAGTGACCCAGAAGCCTGTCTGCTGAGGTCGCCCAACAGGATGCTTGTCTCTGCGATGGTGGATGGTGCGGGTGATTGATGTGACGCCTCTTCAGTGTCTTCCTCTGAGATCTGCTCCGAGGTGCTGCCGAGGGTTGCAGAGGAAACTCTGCCTCTTGGTGGCCTGGCCTCAACAGATGGTGTTCCTGCAAAACAGGCGACATGGTTTCAGTCAATGGGAGGGATAAGGGTCTGGGCAACTTGCAACCCACTTGAGATAGGCCATCTGGATGGAGGTGCAATGGATCCTCACTTCTGTGGCACCGCCCGACCTCGCTGTTGGTAACGGCTCGCTCCTGGCCCATCTTCTCCCTCTCT
The DNA here is from genome assembly GCF_964213995.1 of Mustelus asterias. Taxonomy (NCBI): domain Eukaryota; kingdom Metazoa; phylum Chordata; class Chondrichthyes; order Carcharhiniformes; family Triakidae; genus Mustelus; species Mustelus asterias. The sequence continues at coordinate 34,873 of NW_027592545.1, read as the reverse complement.
CATTTATTGTGGGCTATCGTCTCCTGCGGGGACATAAGGAGGATATTGTGAACTGGACGCCTGGCGGGTGTGGGTTGAAAACAATTGGCATGTGTGGGCACCGTGTCAGGGTAAAAAGGGGTTGTGATGCGAAATGCCGGGCGGTTTTCAGGAAGATGTTGGGAGGCTGTGAAGTGGCACCAAGTGCATTAACGGTGGCATGCCGGGGGTACGGACGGGAATAATGCCAGGGGAGACAGGTGGGAAATCACCCTTGCAGCACGTAGGAGGTCATTCATCTTCTTACGGCATTGGACCTCCGTTCTCCTGGTCATGCTGCTGGCACTAACTATTGCTGCCACCGCCTCCCAGGCAGGATTGGTCACGTTCTTCGAGGGTCTCCTGCCAACACGTGGGTAAATGGTGTCCTGCCTCTCCTCCAGGGCAGCAAAAAGGTGGGTAAGGCCCCCCTCTGAGAAGCTATTTTCCTGGTTTGTGCTGACCCCTAGGTTGGGCAAATCAGATGCGCGGCGAGTCAGGCATGTTTCACATGAAGGAAAATCACGTTCTATACCACGCTGCCGGTGCTGACGCAAAATGCACCGAACTTTTGCCAAAATGACACTTGGTTATTTTTCAGGAAAATTCGGTCCTTAAGGTGCTTAAGGTAGAAGGATTATGGGCGGACATGAGGAAAGTCTTTCACCCAGAGGGTGATGGGTGTCTGGAATTCACTGCCTGAATCGATGGGGCGGGTTTCCTGCTCCGTCAGCGGGCGAGGGGCAGACCATGGAAAGGTCTGTTGACCTCGGGTGGGATTTTCTGGTTTCGGGGCGAGCGGGGCCAGAAGATCCCGTCCTATGAATGGCCTCTTCTTGCGCCTCATCTTTTCTTGTGGCTGAAGGAGCGAGAGTCTGAGGACAACATCCCAACTTAAGAAATGATGCAAAAACCTGGGACAAAGGGAGGGAGCGCAGAGAACTCCAAACAACTGGTGTACACAAGCCTCCAGAGGCCTCAGACTGGGCACTGGATTTCTCAGCCCTCTGAAACCCCGGGGGCGGGGAATCTGAGTGGGAGCAAATCCCCCTGGATCTGGAGTGACAGCCCGCACACAGGGAGCAGACCCGCCCCCCAGAACACAGCCACCTTTCCCAGCGCTGCAATCGGTGTGAGTGGCAGCGATATTAACCAATAGGAAAGAAGAGTAGGCGGGACCGTTGTCTGACTGACATCCTTTGCACCAATCAGCACCTTCAGGGGTGATGGCTTTGTTGAACTGGCGAATTGGTGTGGTTATGCAAATGAAGAAACCAATAAAGCCGATACCTTACACAGAACATTCTTCCCATTTTCCTTACCATTGCTGGCATCAATCTGGATTTCAGAAACATGCGCAGCTGAAAGTGTGTTTGGAGCTGCAGGGCCGGTATGTAGTCACCCTCTTGTTAAAGTGTTAAACTCTGATAGACACGACAGTGAAGTGTATTTTCTCCCTGTCCATTCTTGAGTTTTTATAACCCCTTAACATTAGGTTAAGAATTTTTGGTATGGGGAGAGGGCAGGGGGTCCCTGCGGAGGGATGCCATTGTATGGCTTCTTCTTCCTTCTCCCTATTTGGCAAAAAATGTTAGGTTAATAATTGTCATTCACTTATGAAGGGTGATTTCTTTGGTCTGTCAGGTCGGTGTTGCAGTAGTTTGAGCTACTTCCAGGTTTAATTCCACCTTTGGGTACTGGAGATTTTCCTCGTGTCTTTTTTTTGCAGGTGTCACAGAGCTTCAGTCGTGGAGGAAGTGAATGTTTGCAAATGTGGTCCCAATCATGTGGGCTGACTTGTAGATGGGTGATAGGCTTTGGGGAGTCAGGAGATGAGTTTCATAGATTCATAGAAACCCTACAGCACAGAAAGAGGCCATTCGGCCCATCGAGTCTGCACCGACCAGAATCCCACCCAGGCCCTACCTCCATATCCCTACATATTTTACCCACTAATCCCTCTGATCTACGCAGGACACTAAGGGGCAATTTTAGCATGGCCAATCAACCTAACCCGCACATCTTTGGACTGTGGGAGGAAACCGGAGCACCCGGAGGAAACCCACGCAGACACGAGGAGAATGTGCAAACTCCACACAGACAGTGACCCAAGCCGGGAATCGAACCCAGGTCCCTGGAGCTGTGAAGCAGCAGTGCTAACCACTGTGCTACCGTGCCGCCCTTTCATGATGCTGAGTTACTCACAGAACAGAATCCCTGCAGTACAGAAGGAGTAAGAGTTTTAACAACACCGGGTTACAGAAGGAGGCCATTCGGCCCATCAAGCCTGCACCGACAACAATCCCACCATATCCCCATAATGCCATATATTTACCCTGCTGATCCCCCCCGAAATTAGGGTCAATTTAGCTTGGCCAATCAACCTAACCCACATATGTATGGACTGTGGGAGGAAACCGGAGAACCCGGAGGAAACTCAGACAGACACGGGCAGCACATAGACAGTGACCCAAGCCGGGAATCGAACCCAGGTCCCTGACGCTGTGAGGCAGCAGTGCTAACCACTGTGCCACCGTGCTGCTCCACTCTGCCAATACTCGCCGCAATATTACTAGTCTCTGACCCGGTCTTGTAGCCACTGTGTTTATGTGGTGAGTCCAGTTGAGTTTCTGGTCAATGGTAACCCCAAGGATGTTAACAGTGGGAGACTCAGTGATGGTAACACCATTGAATGTCAAGGGACGGTGGTTAGAGTGTCTCTCATTGGTGATGGCCATTTTTTGGCATTTATGTGGCACAAATGTTCCTTGCTACCTGTCAGCTCAAACCTGGAAATTGTCCAGATCTTGTTGCATTTGAACATGGACTGCTTCAGTATCTGAGAAGTTGTGAATGGTGCTGAACATTGTGCAATCATTGGCGAACATCCCCACTTCTGACCTTATGATAGAGGGAAAATCATTGATGAAGCAGCTCGGGAGATGGTTGGGCCTAACACACTACCCTGAGGGACTCCTGCAGTGATGTCCTGGAGTACCAGGTATGACTCCAACCAGCGGAGAGTTTGCCCCCTGATACCCATTGATGACGGGCGGCACGGTAGCACAGTGGTTAGCACTGCTGCTTCACAGCTCCAGGGACCTGGGTTCGATTCCCGGCTTGGGACACTGTCTGTGTGGAGTTTGCACATTCTCCCTGTGTCTGCGTGGGTTTCCTCCGGGTGCTCCGGTTTCCTCCCACAGTCCAAAGATGTGTGGGTTAGGTTGATTGGCCATGCTAAAATTGCCCCTTACTGTCCTGGGATGCGTAGATTAGCGGGTAAAATATGTAGGGATGTGGGGGTAGGGCCTGGGTGGGATTATGGTCGGTGCAGACTCGATGGGCCGAATGGCCTCTTTCTGCATTGTAGGGTTTCTATGATGTCAGTTTTGCCTTGGGCTCCACGATGCCAAACTCGGTCGAATGCGGGCTTGATTTCAAGGGCTGTCACTCTCACCTCTGGAATTTAGCTCTTTCATCTTTGTTTGAACCAAGGCTGTAATGAGGTGAGTGGCCCTGGGGAAACCCAAACTGGGCATCACTGAGCAGGTTATTGCTGAACAGATGCTGCTTGATAGCACTGTTGATGACCACTTCCATCACTTTACTGATAATCGAGAGTAGACTGATTGGGCGATAATTGGTCGGCTTGGATTTGTCCTGCTTTTTGTGTACAGGACATACCTGTGCAATTTTCCACATTGTCGGCTAGATATCAGTGTTGTAACTGTATTGGAAGAGCTTGGCTAGGGGAGCAGCACGTTGTGGAGCGCAAGTCTTCAGTACTATTGCCAGAATGTTATCAGAGCCCATTGCCTTTGCAGTATCCATTGCTTCCAACCGTTTCTTGATATCATGTGGAGTGAATCGAATTGGCTGGAGACTGGCATCTGTGAAGCTGGGGACCACTGGAGGAGGCCGAGATGGATCATCCACTCTTCACTTCTGGCTGAAGATTGCTGCCTCATCTTTTGCAATCAGTGTTCGATGGCTCGTAAAGTGAGGGACAGGAAGCGTCTGGAGATCCACAGTGCACAGTAAAGAACAAAACCCTTGGAGAACAGGGAGGGCCACAGGGGTAACAGGGCATCATGGCAAACAATGAGTGGACAGACTCGGGAGCCGTCAATGGTTGAAATTCGGCCTTCAAGACCCTCACTGGAATTGGGCTGTGGATGATTGAAGAGTGACACGGTCATCAAATGGCCACAGTACCAAGTGCTTGGGGAGCAGCGGCTGTAGTCCAGGGGCGGGAAAACCTCTGTTGTCGATAAAAATAAATGGTGGGAGAATTTGGGTTGATTGGGAAATGCGCTAAAGTGATTGAGTGGTGGACGGCCTACATCAAACGGTTCAGTATTTTTGTCACCGCAAACAGGGTGGCAGACAACCCCGTGGTGCCAGTCTTTTGGGCACAATGGGCAGAAAAAAACAATGGAGAAAACTTTTCAAGAGTTGTGTAGGCACTAGAGGGGCACTTCGCCCCACAACCGCTGTCAATTGTGGAGTGATTCAGGTGTCACAAGTTGGACCAGATGGAGGGCGAGACCATTACCCAGTTTGTGACTTCCTTGAAGAGTCTGGTGGAGTACTATGGCTTCGGGCCTTTCTTACAGGATGTGCTACGGGACCAGCTAGTATGTGGCCTCCAGCAGGGAGCAATCCAGTGGAGACTATTAGCAAAATTGCAGTTGGAATTTAGAAGGTGCTGGAGATCACAGTCTCCATGGAATGGGCTGATAGGAAAGCAACACAATTGGGCGTTAGTGCCAGGGTGCACAAGGTGGCAGAGACGCCAAAAAGCCAATCATGGAATGAGGAATGCCACCTTTGTGGCCGAGAGTATCATACGGAGTCCAGCTGGACAAAGGGAGCTCAATGCTGGAACTGCCGGAAGACATGCCACATTGTCCGAAACTGCAGAGTACGGGAGTCCCGGGAGAGTGCGAAGCTGAAACAGTCAGGGTTTAAACCCAGGAGGAAGTGGCAAGTGGCCAGTGTAGATGAGGGGGAGGAGACTGTGGGGTCCGCAGATGGACAGAGCAGACTGAGAACACGCAGTTGTAATTAAACATCCTGTCAATACGAGGGGAAGCGGACAGGTTCTGGGCGATGCCCAAAGTTAAGGACAAGCTAGTGAAGATGGAGGTGGATACGGGGGTGGCAGCCTCGTTGATCCCAAGAGTCGATATCCAAAGCAATATTAAATTATCTTCCCTTGAAACCTGCGAACATGCGGCACAGTGGCACAGTTGTTAGCACTGCTGCCTCACAGCACCAGGAACCTGGGTTCGATTCTGGCCTCAGGCGACTGTGTGGAGCCTGCACGTTCTCCTCATGTCTGTGTGGGTTTCCTCCAGGTGCTCCGGTTTCCTCCCTCGCTCCGAAGATGTGCAGGTTAGGGGGATTGGCCATGCTAAATTGCCCCTTAGTGGTTATGGGGATTGGACCTGGGTGGGATGGTTGCCGGTGCAGGTTCGATGGGCCGAATGGCCTCTTCCTGCATTGTAGGGATTCTACGATTATTTTGAGGACATATATGGAACAGTTAGTTCCCCTGAAAGTTTCTTTATTAGTCACAAGTAAGGCTTACATTAACACTACAATGAAGTCACTGTGAAATTCCTCTAGTCGCCACACTCTGGCCCCTGTTTGGGTCAATGCACCTAATCAGCACGTCTTTCAAATTGTGGGAGGAAACTGGAGCACCCGGAGGAACCCCATGCAGACACGGCGAGGATGTGCAAACTCCACACAGACAGTGACCCATCTGGGAGTCGAACCCGGGTCCCTGGCGCTGTGAGGCATTAGCGCTAACCACTATGCCACTATGCCGCCCAGTGAAGATGGAAGAAGGGCAGGTGGGACCTGTACAAGAGAGACGGGTTACACCTAAACTACAAGGGGACCAATATACTTGCAGGGTGGTTTGCAAGTGTTATTGGGGAGCAATAGATTTGCACGGGGATGGGAACCAGAGTGCCAGAGCAGATAGTGGAGCAGGGGTAAAAAGACAGGTTAGTTCAAGTAAAATCACAAATGCAAGGGTTGAGTGTGATGGAAATAACCTTTTGAGGTGTGTCTATTCCAATGCCAGGAGTATTGTGGGGAAGGCAGATGAACTGAAGGCGTGGATAGACACATGGAAATATGACATTATAACCATTCGTGAAACTTGGCTACAGGAGGGGCAGGACTGGCAGCTCAATGTTCCAGGGTTCCAATGTTTCAGGCGGGATAGAGGCAGAGGGATAAAAGGTGGGGGGGTGGCATTGTTGGTCAGGGAAAATGTTACAGCGGTACTCAGGCAGGATAGATTAGGGAGCTTGTCTACAGAGGCCCTATGGGTGGAGCTGAGAAACAGGAAAGGTATGACCACATTAATGGGCTTGTATTATAGACCACCCAATAGTCAGCGAGAATTGGAGGAGCAAATCAGCAGAGAGATAGCTGACAACTGCAAGAAACACCAAGTTGTGATAGTAGGGGATTTTAATTTTCCACATATAGATTGGGACCCGCATACTGTTAAAGGTTTAGACGGGGTAGAGTTTGTAAAATGTGTTCAGGAGAATTTTCTACATCAGTATATAGAGGTGCCAACTAGAGAGAATGCGATATTGGATCTCCTCTTGGGAAATGAGTCAGGGCAGGTGATGGATGTGAGTGTGAGGGAACACTTTGGATCCAGTGATCATAATGCCATTAGTTTCACCCTGATCATGGATAAGGATAGATCTGGTCCTCGGGTTGAAGTTCTGAACTGGAAAAAGGCCAAATTTGATTAAATGAGTAGGGATCTGGGAAGTGTGGATTGGCACAGGCTGTTCTCTGGTAAGGATGTAAATGGAAAGTGGGAGGCCTTCAAAGGAGAAATTTTGAGAGTGCAGAGTCTGTATGTTCCTGTCAGGATTAAAGGCAAAGTAAATAGGAATAAGGAACCTTGGTTCTCAAGGGAGATTGTAACACTGATTAAGAGGAAGAGAGAGTTGTATGAAATGTACAGGCAGCAAGGAACACATCAGATGCTCGAGGAGTATAAAAAGTGCAAGAAGCTACTTAAGAGGGAAATCAGGAGGGCTAAAAGAAGACATGAGGTTGCTTTGGCAGACAGAGTGAAGGAAAATCCAAAGAGCTTCTCTCGTTATGTTAGGAGCAAAAGGACAGTGAGGGATAAAATTGGTCCTCTTGAAGACCAGAGTGGTAGACTGTGTATGGAACCAAAAGAGATGGGGGAATTACTAAATGGTTTTTTTGCATCCGTATTTACTGAGGAAACGGGCATGGAGTCTATGGAAATAGGGCAAACAGGTAGGGAGGTCATGGAACCTTTACAGATTAAAGGGGAGGAGGTGCTTGCTGTTTTGAGGCAAATCAGAGTGGATAAATCCCCAGGACTGGACAGGGTATTCCCACGGACCTTAAGGAAAGCTAGTGTTGAACTTGCAGGGGCCCTGGCAGACATATTTGAAATGTCAGTATTCATGGGGGAGGTGCCGGATGATTGGAGGGTGGCTCATGTTGTTCCGTTGTTTAAAAAAGATTCCAAAAGAAATCCGGGAAATTATAGGCCAGTAAGTTTGACGTCAGTGGTGGGCAAGTTATTGGAAGGTGTGATAAGGGATAGGATCTACAAATATTTGGATAGGGCCTTATTAGGGAGAGTCAACATGGCTTTGTGCGTGGTAGGTCATGTTTGATCAATCTATTAGAGTTTTTCAAGGAGGTTACCAGGAAAGTGGATGAAGGGAAGACGGTGGATGTTGTCTACCTGGATTTCAGCAAGGCCTTTGACAAGGTCCCTCATGGGAGGTTAGTTAGGAAGGTTCAGTCGCTGGGTATACATGGGGAGATAGTAAATTGGATTAGACACTGGCTCAATGGAAGAAGCCAGAGAGTGGTTGTGGAGGATTGCTTCTCTGAGTGGAGGCCTGTGACTAGTGGTGGGCCGTAGGGATCGGTGTTGGGTCCATTGTTGTTTGTCATCTATATCAATGATCTGGATGATAATGTGGTAAATTGGATCAGCAAATTTGCTGATGATACAAAGATTGGAGGTGTAGTGGACAGTGAGGAAGGTTTTCAAAGCTTGCAGAGGGATTTGGAACAACTAGAAAAATGGGCTGAAAAATGGCAAATGGAATTTAACGCAGACAAGTGTGAGATGTTGCACTTTGGAAGGACAAACCAAAGTAGAACGTACAGGGTAAATGGTAGGACTCTGAAGAGTGCAGTTGAACAGAGGGATCTGGGAATGCAGGTACAGAATTCCCTAAAAGTGACGTCACAAGTGGATAGGGTCGTAAAGAGTGCCTTTGGTACATTGGCCTTTATAAATCGGAGTATCGAGTATAGAACATAGAACATAGAACAGTACAGCACAGAACAGGCCCTTCGGCCCACGATGTTGTGCCGAGCTTTATCTGAAACCAAGATCAAGCTATCCCACTCCCTATCATCCTGGTGTGCTCCATGTGCCTATCCAATAACCGCTTAAATGTTCCTAAAGTGTCTGACTCCACTATCACTGCAGGCAGTCCATTCCACACCCCAACCACTCTCTGCGTAAAGAACCTACCCCTGATATCCTTCCTGTATCTCCCACCACGAACCCTATAGTTATGCCCCCTTGTAATAGCTCCATCCACCCGAGGAAATAGTCTTTGAAGTTGGAATGTTATGGTAAGGTTATATAAGGCATTGGTGAGGCCGAATTTAGAGTATTGTGTACAGTTTTGGTCACCTAGTTACAGGAAGTATGTAAATAAGGTTGAAAGAGTGCAGAGAAGGTTCTCAAGGATGTTGCCGGGACTTGAGAAGCTGAGTTACAGAGAGAGATTGAATAGGTTGGGACTTTATCCCCTGGAGCGTAGAAGAATGAGGGGAGATTTGATAGAGGTGTATAAGATTTTGATGGGTGTAGATAGAGTGAATGCAAGCAGGCTTTTTCCGCTGAGGCTAGGGGATAAAAAAACCAGAGGGCATGGGTTAAAGCTGAAAGGAGAAAAGTTTAAAGGGAATATTATGGGGGGCTTCTTCACGCAGAGAGTGGTGGGAGTGTGGAATGAGCTGCTGGATAAAGTGGTAAATGTGGGGTCACTTTTAACATTTAAGAAAAACTTGGACGGGTTCATGGATGAGAGGGGTGTGGAGGGATATGGTCCAAGTGCAGGTCAGTGGGACTAGGCAAAAAATGGATCGGCACAGACAAGAAGGGCCAAAAGGCCTGTTTCTGAGCTGTAATTTTCTCTGGTTCTATGGTTCTATCTCGGCCAAGGCACAGTGAGGGACCAGGGTGTGTGAGCTGCCTTTGTAAGTGGCGATGGGTGATGATCCCACAAGGTTTGGATGATCTTCGCAGAAACAACTGAAGTTAAACTGGGAAGTGGCGAATCAATGAGCTGAGTCTCATTCGAGTCTGAACGACATTTTGGAAAAATATCAGAAGGTGTTTAATGGAACCTTGGGAGAGATGAAAGGAGTTAAAGTGAGTTTATGACTGAAACCAGGGACATGCCCGAACAGCACGAAGGCACATCCTGTGCTGTATGCAATTAGACCCAAAGTGGAACTGAACCCGAGCGATTAGTAGGTGTGGAAATATTGGAACCAGTGGAATGAGTGAGTGGGCCACGCCCATCGTTCCTATCATGAAGACCGATGGCTCAGTGAGGCAATGTGGGGATTTTAATGTCACAGTGAACCCTGACTGATGTGTGCATCAATATCCGTTACCTATTGAAGACCAGTTTACTCCCCTGGCTGGCGATCAGAAGTTTACCAAGATGGGTGTCTCACAAGTGTATTTGCAGCTGGGAAGTGGCCAAAGACTCTCAGCTGCCATTAACCGTTAGCACCCAAAAGTCCATTACAAATGGCCGCCTTTCCAGATCACATTGGCCCCGGCTGTTTTTCAAAGAGCAATGGACCAGATTTTGAGTGGTCTACCAAGAGTCCAATGTTATTTGGATGACATCCTGGCGACGGTTTCCACAGATGTGGAATTTAGAGGAGACGTTAAAGAGGCTTCAGGAACAGGGGCTGCAGATTAGGAAAGAAAAGTGTGAGATTTTTAAGGGCTAGGTCGAGTACTTTGGTCAGGTTAATGATTTAATTTGATTTGATTTATTATTGTCACATGTATTAACATACAGTGAAAAGTATTGTTTCCTGCGCGCTATACAGACAAAGCATACTGTTCATAGAGAAGGAAACGAGAGAGTGCTAGTGTAGTGTTACTGTCATAGCTAGGGTGTAAGAAAGATCAACTTAATGCAAGGTAAGTCCATTCAAAAGTCTGACAGCAGCAGGGAAGAAGCTGTTCTTGAGTCTGTTGGTACGTGACCTCAGACTTTCGTATCTTTTTCCTGAAGGAAGAAGGTGGAAGAGAGAATGTCTGGGGTGCATTGGATCCTTAATTATGCTGGCTGCTTTGCCGAGGCAGTGGGAAGTGTAGACAGAGTCAATGGATTGGAGGCTGGTTTGCGTGATGGATTGGACAACATTCATGACCTTTCGTAGTTCCTTGTGGTCTTGGGCAGAGCAGGGGCCATACCAAGCTGTGATACAACAAGAGAGAATGCTTTCTATGGTGCATCTCTAAAAGCTGTTGAGAGTCATAGCTGACATGCCAAATTTTCTTAGTCTTTTGAGAAAGTAGAGGCGTATGTGGGCTTTCTTAACTATAGTGTCGGCATAGGGGGACCAGGACAGGTCGTTGATGATGAAGGCGCCAAGACAGGAAAATATGTCCCAGCTGAGGTCTTTCCTGGGACACATAAACTATTACAAGTTTGTGCCTGATTTGGTGCCAGTTTTGAAACCCTTGCTTTGGTTATTGATGAAGGGACTGGCATGGCAGTGAGTGCTGGAGTGCGAGAAGGTTGACCAAACAGCTAAGAAGGCAGTGAAGGAGTCTGGGATCTTAGTCCATTTTGACCCCAAGTTACCTCTGTAGCCGGCCTGCGATGTGTCACCGTATGGTGTAGGAGCGGTGATATCCCATGTAATGCCCAATGGAGGAGAGAGGCCCATTGCATTCACATCAAGATCCCTCTCACAAGCGGCAGAGAACTGCGCACAAATAGAGAAGGAGGCACTTGGCATCATTTTCGGTGTTTCCAAGTTTCACCACTATCTGTACGGCAGGAAGATTTTCTTACTGATGGACCATATGCCACTGACCAAGATTCTGGGATCTCACTTTGGGATTCCACCTATAGCCGCAGCTCGGTTACAGAGGTGGGCATTGATATTTCGGTCCACATGCATGAAATCCGTTATTGACGATCGGAACAGCGCAAATGCGGATGTGTTATCCAGATTACTGTTGCCATGCCAAAGCGAGGTCCTGGAGGAAGTTTTCCCGATCATGTTCTTCTCACAGGAGGATAAGGTACCCATTACAGCTGCTCAGGTGAAACAAGCTACAAGGAAGGATCCCATACTGAGTCAAGTAGTCGATCTGCTCCGCAAGGGGTGAACATGTCGACAGATCGGGAACTGAGACCATGTTGAAGACGACAGTGGGAATGTCGAGTGCAGGATGGTTGTTTGTTGTGGGACATGCAGGTCATCATTCCCCAGTCTTTGAGACAGAAAGTATTGGAGGAATTGCAGCAAGGGCACCCAGGGGTGGTGCGGGTGAAAGAGATGATGTACAGTTAGTTATATGTGGAAGGCATCTCCTGCGACGCCTTACCCCCATGGGAATGACCAAAGGAGCCTTGGGAGTGTGTCGACATAGATGTTGCGGGGCTAGTAGAAGGCCAGATGCTGCTGTTGGCTGTCAATGCACACTCGAAGTGGCCAGAAGTGATGTGCTTGAAATTGATTACTGTAGACGCGATCTTGGATTAGCTCAATGAGATGTGTGTTCGGTTTGGATATCTAAACTGGCTTATAGGTGACAATGGGCCACAATTCACGTCAGGGGGCGTTGAGGAGTACATGGAGCTGCATGGCGTTCACCAAGTGAAGTCTACACCCTACCACCCAGAGGCGAATAGGCTAGCGGAGCATCTTGTACATTCTGTTAAACGCTGCTTGGAGGCTTCATGGCGGTGGGGTCATTGGATGTGAAGATTGAACCAGTTTTTGAGAGTTTACAGGTACATCCCCCCCCCCCCCCGACAAAACGACGACGGCGGCATTGATGTTTGGGAGACAGTTGGGTATAATGTTTGACCTACTGAGGCCTAATGAGACAAGACGTGAGGTGGAGAGGAACCAGGAGGCGCAGATGGATCATCGAGGTGAACATGTCATGCTGAGGGCGTTGCACAAGGGTGAAATGGTATTGGCCAGAAACTAAGCTTCAGGGAGAAGTGGGTTCCTGCTGCGATTGTAGCGAAGGGGCCATTGTCTCACACAGTGGAAACTCAGGATAAGCTAGTGTGGCGCCGACATGCAGACCAATCGCTGGTGCCCCCACACCAAGGGGCATGGTCCCACCTACAAGTTCGGAGGCATTGGCTGGTGCCAGTGGAGGTACAAGGAAAGGGAGGGCTGGAATTGATAGCTCCTCCATTCACGGAGGGAACAGGGAATTCAACACTGGTGACTGACGGCGAGCGGGAAGAGGAGCCGCCATTGGTGTGTTCATCAAGACCACATTCACCGGAGAGGAACCTAAAACCGGTTCCAATTCCCAGGAAACATCCCCCGTGGGGCCGTCATCCCCCTGACAGGTTGATTATGTCTATGTAAGATGGACATCAGGGTGGGGAACTAACTATGGACTGTATCATACTGTAAATAAACTGTGGAATCTTAACTGAGTGCCTGTTTATGTAAATAGAGCAAAATGTACAATTGTATGTAAATACTTTTAGTATGTTGTTGTTGTTATTGGGGATTGTTGCTTATAGGGGAGGAGTGTTCTGTATTTTGAGGCATAGCTCCTTTAAGGGAACAGGTCAGGTGACCTGAGGTGTGGGGTGAGCTGGTTGGGAACCGCCGTGAGTGAGAAGTCATCATTTGAAATGTGGAGCGAGTAGACTGAAGAAAGGATCAGTGATCCCTGATGCTTGGCTGTGGAGTAGTTATTGAGGAGATACTCAGTACTCAGAGATTTAACAACATCTACCCTTTGTGTCCCTGACGAAGTCTATAAGATACAATCCCTTGCCTTTATAGGACGGGGCATAGAGTATAAAAGTTGGGGTCTGATGTTGCAGATGTATAGAACGTTGGTTCGGCCGCATTTGGAATACTGCGTCCAGTTCTGGTCGCCACACTACCAGAAGGACGTGGAGGCTTTGGAGAGAGTACAGAGGAGGTTTACCAGGATGTTGCCTGGTATGGAGGGGCTTAGTTATGAGGAGAGATTGGGTAAACTGGGGTTGTTCTCCCTGGAAAGACGGAGGATGAGGGGAGACTTGATAGAGGTGTATAAAATTATGAAAGGCATAGATAGGGTGAACGGTGGGAAGCTTTTCCCCAGGTCGGTGGTGACGTTCACGAGGGGTCATAGGTTCAAGGTGAAGGGGGGGAGGATTAACACAGATATCAGAAGGACATATTTTACACAGAGGGTGGTGGGGACCTGGAATGCGCTGCCAGGCAAGGTGGTGGAGGCGGACACACTTATCTAGACAGCCATATGAACGGAGTGGGAGTGGAGGGATACAAAAGAAAGGTCTAGTTTGGACCAGGGAGCGGCGCGGGCTTGGAGGGCCGAAGGGCCTGTTCCTGTGCTGTATTGTTCTTTGTTCTCTACAGTGCAGAAAGAGGCCATTCAGCCCTTTGGGTCTGCACTGACTCTCTGAAAGAGCATCCCACTCAGCCCTCCCCTCCACCCTATCCATGGCCACTCCACCTAACCTACACATCTTTGGGCTGTGGGAAGAAACTGGAGCACCCAGAGGAAACCCACGCAGGCACAGGGAGAATGTACAGACACCTCACAGACAGGTTGGCGCCACATCTACAAACATCCACTCCCATCACTACCGATGCTCAGTAGCAGCAGTGTGTACTATCCACAAGATGCACTGCAGCAAATCAGTAAAGATTCTTAGACAGCACCTTCCAAACCCATGACCACTTCCTTCTAGAAGGACAAGGGCAGCAGATATGTGGGAACGCCACCACCCGCAAATTCCCCTCCAAGCCACTCACCATCCTGACTTGGAAACATATCGCCGGGTTCCTTCACAGTCACTGGGTCAAAATCCTGGAATTCCCCCTCCAACGGCATTGTGGGTCAACCCACAGCACGTGGACTGCAGCGATTCAAGAAGGCAGCTCACCACCACCTTCTCAAGGGCAATTAGGGATGGGCAATAAATGCTGGCCAGCCCGTGACACACATGTCCCACAAATGAATAAACAAAACTCCAACCTTCATCACCAGTAGTAAATCTCTGAGTACTAAGATATCAATAGCTACTCCACAGCCAGACGTCAGATCTTTTATTCAGTCTACTCACTTCATACTCCAAACATTGATTGCCCACGCAGGACAGTTCCCAACCAGCTCATTCCACACCCCAGGGTCTGTGTCCCAATCATCATAGAAATCATAGAAACCCTACAGTGCAGAAGGAGGCCATTCGGCCCATCAAGTCTGCACCGACCACAATCCCACACAGGCCCTACCCCCACATATTTTACCCGCTAATCCCTCTAACCTACGCATCCCAGGACTCTAAGGGGCAATTTTTTTAACCTAGCCAATCAACCTAACCCGCACATCTTTGGACTGTGGGAGGAAACCGGAGCACCCGGAGGAAACCCACGCAGACACGAGGAGAATGTGCAAACTCCACACAGACAGTGACCCGAGCTGGGAATCGAACCCTGGAGCTGTGAAGCAGCAGTGCTAACCACTGTGCTACCGTGCCGCCCCTGCTAACCACTGTGCTACCATAAAAAATTACAGCTCAGAAACAGGCCTTTTGGCCCTTCTTGTCTGTGCCGAACCATTTTATGCCTAGTTATTGTTATTGCAGACTCATAGAATCCCTACAGTACAAAAGAGGCCATTTGGCCCATTGAGTCTGCACCGACTCACTGACAGAGTATTTTAACCAGACTCTCGCCTTGTAATCCCACACATTTCCCCTGTCCAATCCATCCAATTTGGACATCTTTGGAAGGAAGGAAATCACTGTGCAGGCACAGGGAGAACAAGAGGGCAGTCAGTCAGTCGACGCTGGAATCAAACCCAGCTCTCTGGTGCTAGAAGGCAGTAATACTGTTAAAGGAAAATTCTTAAGCTAACGTTAATTATTAAAGCGGAAGAAGGAAGAGGAAACCATAAAATGGCATCCCACTTCAGGGAGCCCCAACCAACTCCGCAGCCAAAAATTTTTCCATCACGCGAAAAAACCAGCTTGGTCGTGAACGCCCGTTGAAGTAAAGAAGAAACAGCCCTTCAGTGTTGCGTCTGCCAGAGCTTATCACTTTAACAATAAGGTGACGGCTTAATGAGCCTGCAGCTCCAATCAAACTTTTATTTCTGTATGTTTCTGAAATCTAGCTGTATGCCAATTGCGGTAAATAAAATTGGAAAATGTTTCTGTATAAGGTAGCGGCTTTATTGGTTCCTTCATTTGCATATCCACATCCATTCGCCAGTTAAACAAAAACGTCACGCCAAAGCCGCTGATTGGTGCAGGAAATGTCAATCAGACAACAGTCCTGTCTTCCCTTCTTTCCTATTGGTTAATATCGCTGCCACTCACACCAATTGCAGCCCTGGGATTGGTAGCTGTGTTCTGGGGGCGGGTCTGCTCCCTGTGTGCAGGCTGTCACTCCAGATGTGGAGATGCCGGCGTTGGACTGGGGTAAGCACAGTAAGAAGTTTAACAACACCAGGTTAAAGTCCAACAGGTTTATTTGGTAGCAAAAGCCACACAAGCTTTCGGAGCCCCAAGCCCCTTCTTCAGGTGAGTAGGAATTCTGTTCACAAACAGGGCATATAGAGACACAAACTCAATTTACATGAATGATGGTTGGAATGCGAATACTTACAACTAATCAAGTCTTTAAGATACAAACAATGTGAGTGGAGAGAACAGCAAGACAGGCTAAAGAGATGTGTATTGTCTCCAGACAGGACAGCCAGTGAAACTCTGCAGGTCCAGGCAGGTTGTGGGGATTACACATAGTGTGACATGAACCCAATATCCCGGTTTAGGTCGTCCTCATGTGTGCGGAACTTGGCTATCAGTTTCTGCTCAGCGACTCTGCGCCGTCGTGTGTCGTGAAGGCCGCCTTGGAGAACGCTTACCCGAATATCAGAGGCCGAATGCCCGTGACCGCTGAAGTGCTCCCCAACAGGAAGAGAACAGTCTTGCCTGGTGATTGTCGAGCGGTGTTCATTCATCCATTGTTGCAGCGTCTGCATGGTTTCCCCAGTGTACCATGCCTCAGGACATCCTTTCCTGCAGCATATCAGGTAGACAACGTTGGCCGAGTTGCAAGAGTATGTACCGTGTACCTGGTGGATGGTGTTCTCACGTGAGATTATGGCATCTGTGTCGATGATCCGGCATGTCTTGCAGGGGTTGCTGTGGCAGAGTTGTGTGGTGTCGTGGTCACTGTTCTCCTGAAGGCTGGATAGTTTGCTGCGGACAATGGTCTGTTGAGGTTGTGCGGTTGTTTGAAGGCAAGAAGTGGGGGTGTGGGGATGGCCTTGGCGAGATGTTCGTCTTCATCAATGACATGTTGAAGGCTCCAGAGGAGATGCCGTAGCTTCTCCGCTCCGGGGAAGTACTGGACGACGAAGGGTACTCTGTCCACCGTGTCCCGTGTTTGTCTTCTGAGGAGGTCGGTGCGGTTTTTCGCTGTGGCGCATCGGAACTGTTGATCAATGAGTCGAGCGCTATATCGTGTTCTTATGAGAGCATCTTTCAGCGTGTGGAGGTGTCTGTTGTGATCCTCCTCATCTGAGCAGATCCTGTGTATACGGAGGGCTTGTCCGTAGGGGATGGCTTCTTTAACGTGTTTAGGATGGAAGCTGGAGAAGTGGAGCATTGTGAGGTTATCCGTGGGCTTGCGGTACAGTGAGGTGCTGAGGTGACCGTCCTTAATGGAGATGCGTGTGTCCAAGAATGCAACCAATTCCGAAGAGTAGTCCATGGTGAGTCTGATGGTGGGATCGAATTTGTTGATGTCATCATATAGTTGTTTCAGTGATTGTTCACCATGAGTCCAAAGGAAGAAAATGTCATCGATGTATCTAGTGTATAGCATCGGTTTGAACCTGTGCATGAAGATGTTGGCATATTGAGGTGCGAATTTGGTCCCCATGGCTGTTCCGTGTGTCTGGATGAAGAACTGGTTGTTGAAGATGAAGATATTGTGGTCCAGGATGAAGCGGGTGAGTTGTAAAATTGCATCTGGAAACTGGCAGCTGTCGGCGCTGAGCACTGGGGCCGTTGCAGCAATGCCATCGTCGTGGGGGATGCTGGTGTAGAGTGCCGAGATATCCATTGTGATGAGGAGCGCTCCTGGTTCAACTGCTCCATGTGCGCTGAGTTTCTGTAGGAAGTCCGTAGCATCACGACAAAAGCTGGGGGTTCTTTGTACAATGGGTTTCAGGATGCCCTCGACGTAGCCGGAGAGGTTCTCGCGGGGTCCCATTGCCCGATACAATGGGACGGCCGGGTGTGTTTGCCTTGTGTAGCTTCGGGAGGCAGTAGAGATCTCCAACACAGGGAGTACGTGGGATGAGAGCACGGAGGGTGCTCTGAAGGTCCAGATCAAAGGTCTTGATCAGAGTGTTGAGTTGACGGGTGTGTTCTTTGGTCGGATCTGCAGGTAACTGTCTGTAGTGTTCCTCATTGTTCAGTTGTCAGTACACTTTGCAGTAATCCGTTCTGTTCAGTATGACGATGACCCCTCCTTTGTCTGCTGGTTTGATGACAATGTTGCGGTTGGTCTTGAGAGCGCGGATGGCGTTGCGCTGTGCTTGGGTGATGTTCGGGGCTGTCTTGTGAGTGCGGCTGATGAATTTGGTGTTGACGCACCTCCTGATGGCTTGGGCATACATGTCAAGTCGAGGGCAGCGGCCTTGCGGAGGAGTCCAATTCGACTCTTTCCTCTTCGGATGCACTGCGGATCTCTCTGTCGGCTGTTCCGGTTCATTGGCTGTCTCATTGTGTTCGCTGTTGGCCTCTTAGGGTTTGTGGAAGAAAGTTTGTATCTTAAAGACTTGATTAGCTGTAAGTATTCGCATTCCAACCATTATTCTGTAAATTGTGTTTGTGTCTTTATATGCCCTGTTTGTGAACAGAATTCCCACTCACCTGAAGAAGGGGCTTGGAGCTCCGAAAGCTTGTGTGGCTTTTGCTACCAAATAAACCTGTTGGACTTTAACCTGGTGTTGTTAAACTTCTTACTGTGTCACTCCAGATCCAGGGGGATTTGCTCCCACTCAGATTCCCCACCCCGGGGTTTCAGAGGGCTGAGAAATCCAGTGCCCAGTCTGAGGCCTCTGGAGGCTTGTGTACACCAGTTGTTTGGAGTTTTCTGCGCTCCCCGCCAGTGTCCCAGGTTTTTGCATCATTTCTTAAGTCGGGACGTTGTCCTCAGACTCTCGCTCCTTCAGCCACAAGAAAAGATGAGGCGCAAGAAGAGGCCATTCATAGGACGGGATCTTCTGGCCCCGCTCGCCCCGAAACCAGAAAATCCCACCCGAGGTCAACAGACCTTTCCATGGTCTGCCCCTCGCCTGCTACGGTTCCCGTAGCGGACAGAACAGGAAAACCCGCCCCATCGATTCAGGCAGTGAATTCCAGACACCCATCACCCTCTGGGTGAAAGACTATCCTCATGTCCGCCCATAATCCTTCTACCTTAAGCACCTTAAGGACCGAATTTTCCTGAAAAATAACCAAGTGTCATTTTGGCAAAAGATCGGTGCGTTTTGCGTCAGCACCGGCAGCGTGGTATAGAACGTGATTTTCCTTCATGTGAAACACACCTGACTCGCCGCGCATCTGATTTGCCCAACCTGGGGGTCAGGACTCACTCCCAGTCAAGCCAGGAAATAGCTTCTCAGAGGGGGGCCTTACCCACCTTTTTGCTGCCCTGGAGGAGAGGCAGGACACCATTTACCCACGTGTTGGCAGGAGACCCTCGAAGAACGTGACCAATCCTGCCTGGGAGGCGGTGGCAGCAATAGTTAGTGCCAGCAGCATGACCAGGAGAACGGAGGTCCAATGCCGTAAGAAGATGAATGACCTCCTACGTGCTGCAAGGGTGATTTCCCACCTGTCTCCCCCGGCATTATTCCCGTCCGTACCCCCGGCATGCCACCGTTAATGCACTTGGTGCCACTTCACAGCCTCCCAACATCTTCCTGAAAACCGCCCGGCATTTCGCATCACAACCCCTTTTTACCCTGACACGGTGCCCACACATGCCAATCGTTTTCAACCCCCAACCCGCCAGGCGTCCAGTTCACAATGTCCTCCTTATGCCCCCGCAGGAGACAATAGCCCACAATAAATGAGAGTGGGAGAAGATAGGAGGGCCAGGAGCGAGCCGTTACCAACATCGAGGTCGGGCAGTGCCAGAGAAGTGAGGATCCATTGCACCTCCATCCAGATGACCTGTCTCAAGTGGGTTGTAAGTTGCCCGGACCCTTGTCCCTCCTATTGACTGAAACCATGTTGCCTGCTTTGCAGGAACACCATCTGTTGAGGCCAGGCCATCAAGAGGCAGAGTTTCCCCTGCAACCCTTGGCAGCACCTCAGAGCAGATCTCAGAGGAAGACATCGAAGAGGCGTCACATCAATCACCCGCACCATCCACGATCGCAGAGACAAGCATCCTGGTGAGCGACCTCAGCAGACAGGCTTCTGGGTCACTATCTGGTGAACACTGCACAGCTTCTGATGCACATCAGGTGGAGGCAGGAACGTCCCAGGGATCAAACAGTCGGAGGTTTACTGGATACCTGGACTCAGCTGTGCCCTAGCCAGGTGCCCACGTTCACCCCTCAGCTGCTGGAGGTGAGCAGTGACCTCGTGTTCCCCTGGCGCAGGCTTCGCCCTGGCTTGGGAATCTCACAGTCAGTGGTGTCTGTCTGCCTCCGGTGCTCTTTGTACAGGCTCCATTCTGAACAAAGTGGTAATCTGGGAAGGATGGGAAAGACAGTCAGTGAGGTGATCCATCCCATGACCCTCAATCCCTCCTAACACCCCCTGATCTTGGAAGCTGACAACCCTACGCCATCTCCTATGGCCAGTGCTACCGCCATTCTCTGCTGCCCGTGACACATCATCGTTTGACCAGCCATGGTCGCTGCCCTTGTTCCTTCACTGTCGCCAACGAGCGCACATCAGATTCCCTCCTTTCACATCAGCATTATTGGGGCCCATCCTGTGTTGTGCCAGATGGATGCCCTTGTGTATCTTGAGGTTTCGTGGATGCCCCAGGACAGAAGGATGGTCGCAGGCGCTGCTCTCTCCCTCCAGATGCCCTGCACCCAAACTTCATTCCTTGACACTTAAAGATTCAACCCCTCAATCAACTTGGAGACTGTGGGCAGCTGGCATTGGTAAGGGTTCAACGATGAAGGCCGATTAGTTGGAGGAGCGAGACTCTCAGGAATGTTGGAGGGCACAAATATCCACAACAGCAAAGAGAGGAAACACTAATAGGTACCATTAATACTCAGGCTTATTCATTCCGTGAATTAATTGCTGTCACTGCATTACCTCTGACTCAAAGCCCCCCCATATTTCCTACCCACCCGACTAAAATTCACAACCCACCTATCCTGATCATTACTGTCCTGCCTTTTCTCTCTGCGTGTCATGTATAAGGCTCCTGGCTCTGCCAGCCTCTCACCTTGGCACAGCCCATCTGGCACCCTGGTACTGCCAGCCTGGAATCCTGGCAATGCCCACCCAGCACTAGGCAGTGCCAAGGAAGCAGGGTCTAATGGGCCTGGGCCAGAATGGGGACAAGACATTCGGTGGGGGGATGGGGGGGGGGTGCTACTGTGCACTCTTCACAGCGATCGGTGGGAGGAGTGGACTGCTGCACACTTGGCACAGTGATTGATAGTAGGGGAGGGAGGATTGCGATTGTTTCAGGCGGGAGGGGGGGGGATGGGGCGGAATCATTCCAGGCCCCCCTGGGGGTGGGGTCCAGGCGATCGTTCCAAGGGGTTTGCAAATAGTCGCTGAACTTGGCAGTAGCACGGTTCAGGGTGTCAGGTTTAGGCCACGGAGGCCTGCCGGCTATAGCGGCAGAGCCAGTGACAGGTCTCCACTACTCTCAGCACGGTGACCTGCACATGCGCAATGGCACGCTCTGCCAGCTTTCGGACGATTTAGGCCCCGCCCACTCCCCCTACAGGCGAAAATCAGATCTTGGGGAATTTTTTATTGCACCGAGGGCCTAAGATTTGACTGGTGGCTTTGCCAAAAAAAACAGATCTGAAACTCTCCTGTTTTGCCACCCGTTCTGAATTTTTTTGGTAAGATTGCTCCCTGGGTATTTTCTGTGTGACCTTGACCATGTGAACCAACAATCCCTGATAAACTGCAATACCGCATCCTTCCAACAGATGCCGCCATTTTCCAATGCTGCCAAAAGTCACAGCAATGAGCGAGAAAACTGACATTAGTCAAAGGATCATTTTTTCTGTCTCATTTATTTATCCTTTCTATTGTTAGTCATCCAGGGAGCTCTACCTCCTGATCCTTCCTTTCATCCCAATCAGCATTTGCTTCTTCTGTACCCAATCCTTTTTCTCCACAATATACTTTATTGGCTATTGGGCAGGAAACAGTAAGTGAGGATAAGATGTTCTTTTTCAGGTTGCAACCTGTAACCAGTGGATTCCACAGGGATGAGTGCTGGGACAAGGACTGTTTACAATATATATTAATGACTTGGAGAAAAGAAGCGAATGTACTGGAGACAAATTTGCAGACGACACAAAAATAAGTGGAAAGAGAAGTTGCGAGAGGGATACAGTTTTCCTCCGGGTGCTCCAGTTTTCTCCCACAGTCTGGCACAGTGGTTAGCACTGCTGCCTCACAGCGCCAGGAACCTGGTTCCGATTCCCGGCTTGGGTCACTGTCTACGTGCTGCCCGTGTCTGCGTGGGTTTCCTCCGGGTTCTCCGATTTCCTCCCACAGTCCATACATGTGCGGGTTAGGTCGATTGGCCAAGCTAAATTGACCCTAATTTCGGGGGGATTAGCAGGGTAAATGTATGGCATTATGGGGATATGGTGGGATTGTTGTCGGTGCAGGCTCGATGGGCCGAATGGCCTCCTTCTGCACTGTAAGGATTCTTTCTGTTCTGTGAGTAACTCACCTCCTGACTCCCCCAAAGCCTATCGCCCATCTACAAGTCAACTCACATGATTGGTACCACATTTACAAACACCCACTCCCTCCACTACTGAGGCTCTGCGAACAGCTGTGTACTATCCACAAGACACACTGCAGCAATTCACCAAAAAAAACAGACACAGGGAGAACGTGCAAACTCCAGAACCCAAAGCTGGAATTAAACCTGGATCCCTTGTACTCTCATGAAGCTGCTCAAACCACTGCAACCCCAACCTAACAGACCAAATAAATTATTCTCCATAGATAAGGGACAATTATTAAACAAACAATTGCAGTCAAGTAGGGAGAAAGAAGAAGAAGCCATACCATGGCATCCCTGGGCAGGAACCCCCTGCCCTCTCCCCATACCAAAAATTCTCTATTAAAATGACTACCTGGAACATAATGGATATACACTTCGCTGTGGTGTTTATCAGGATTTAACACTTTAACAAGAGGGTGACTACATACTGGCCCTGCAGCTCCAAACACACTTTCAGCTGCACATGTTTCTGAAATCCAGATCCATGCCAGCAATGGTAAAGAAAATGGGAAAAATGTTCTGTGTAAGGTATCGGCTTTATTGGTTTCTTCATTTGCACATCCACACCAATTCGCCAGTTCAACAAAGCCATCACCCCGAAGCTGCTGATCGGAGCAAACGATGTCAATCAGACAACAGTCCCGCCTACCCTTCTTCTCTATTGGTTAATATCGCTGCCACTCACACCGATTGCAGCGCTGGGAATGGTGGCTGTGTTCTGGGGGGCGGGTCTGCTCCCTGTGTGCGGGCTGTCACTCCAGATCCAGGGGGATTTGCTCCCACTCAGATTCCCCGCCCCCGGGGTTTCAGAGGGCTGAGAAATCCAGTGCCCAGTCTGAGGCCTCTGGAGGCTTGTGTACACCAGTTGTTTGGAGTTCTCTGCGCTCCCTCCCAATGTCCCAGGTTTTTGCATCATTTCTTAACTCGGGACGTTGTCCTCAGACCCTCGCTCCTTCAGCCACAAGAAAAGATGAGGCGCAAGAAGAGGCCATTCATAGGACGGGATCTTCTGGCCCCGCTCGCCCCGAAACCAGAAAATCCCACCCG
The DNA here is from genome assembly GCF_964213995.1 of Mustelus asterias. Lineage (NCBI taxonomy): Eukaryota > Metazoa > Chordata > Chondrichthyes > Carcharhiniformes > Triakidae > Mustelus > Mustelus asterias. Next base: position 11,458 of record NW_027592545.1, on the reverse strand, counting down.
AGGTCAACAGACCTTTCCATGCTCTGCCCCTCGCCCGCTGACGGAGCAGGAAACCCGCCCCATCGATTCAGGCAGTGAATTCCAGACACCCATCACCCTCTGGGTGAAAGACTTTCCTCATGTCCGCCCATAATCCTTCTACCTTAAGCATCTTAAGGACCGGATTTTCCTGAAAAATAGCCAAGTGTCATTTTGGCAAAAGATCGGTGCGTTTTGCGTCAGCACCGGCAGCGTGGTATAGAACGTGATTTTCCTTCATGTCGAACACACCTGACTCGCCGCGCATCTGATTTGCCCAACCTGGGGGTCAGGACTCACTCCCAGTCAAGCCAGGAAATAGCTTCTCAGAGGGGGGCCTTACCCACCTTTTTGCTGCCCTGGAGGAGAGGCAGGACACCATTTACCCACGTGTTGGCAGGAGACCCTCGAAGAACGTGACCAATCCTGCCTGGGAGGCGGTGGCAGCAATAGTTAGTGCCAGCAGCATGACCAGGAGAACGGAGGTCCAATGCCGTAAGAAGATGAATGACCTCCTACGTGCTGCAAGGGTGGTTTCCCACCTGTCTCCCCTGGCATTATTCCCGTCCGTACCCCCGGCATGCCACCGTTAATGCACTTGGTGCCACTTCACAGCCTCCCAACATCTTCCTGAAAACCGCCCGGCATTTCGCATCACAACCCCTTTTTACCCTGACACGGTGCCCACACATGCCAATCGTTTTCAACCCACACCCGCCAGGCGTCCAGTTCACAATGTCCTCCTTATGCCCCCGCAGGAGACGATAGCCCACAATAAATGAGAGAAGGAGAAGATAGGAGGGCCAGGAGCGAGCCGTTACCAACATCGAGGTCGGGCTGTGCCAGAGAAGTGAGGATCCATTGCACCTCCATCCAGGTGACCTGTCTCAAGTGGGTTGCAAGTTGCCCAGACCCTTATCCCTCCCATTGACCGAAACCATGTCGCCTGTTTTGCAGGAACACCATCTGTTGAGGCCAGGCCATCAAGAGGCAGAGATCCCCCCTGCAACCCTCGGCAGCACCTCGGAGCAGATCTCAGAGGAAGACACTGAAGAGGCGTCACATCAATCACCCGCACCATCCACGATCGCAGAGACAAGCATCCTGGTGAGCGACCTCAGCAGACAGGCTTCTGGGTCACTATCTGGTGAACACTGCACAGCTTCTGATGCGCATCAAGTGGAGGCAGGAACGTCCCTGGGATCAGACAGTCAGAGGTTTACTGGATACCTGGACTCAGCTGTGCCCGAGCCCGGTGCCGTGCCTCTGGACACGTTCACCTCTCAACTGCTGGAGATGCGAAGGCAGAGCCGGGAATTCCAGGCAGGGTTGTCAGCGACATTCCTGAAACTGCAAGGAGGAGTCCCAAAGACTTCAGTCGCAGAAGTTGCCGGCATTGCGTGGCATCCAGGCCAACACTGCATGGGTGGCAACCTCAGTGCAAAGCTTGGGGCAGGGTGGAGTCTAAGGCATGCTTCAGGCACTGGGGACCGTGGCTTGAGGGCCTCGCGCGCATGGCCCAGCCACAGAGGGCCATTGCTGAGGGGCTTCAGAGCTTTGCCCAAATACTGAACTCCATCGCTGAGGGCTTTGACAATATGGTGCAGACAATGTGGGGCCTCCAGGACTGGCAACGTCAGGTGGCGCAGAGACTTCTGGAGGTCACTCCAGCTGCCCCTCCAACCCATGGTGTAGTCCACATGCACCTCAAGAGAGGCAGGAGCACTGGAGTCCAACCCGGGGCCCTCCACCAAGGAGACTCTGGCAGTCTCCAACCATTCTGGATCCCCCCTTCCTGACCTCAGCGCGTTTCATATCAGTGGGCAGAACATGGTCATGCGGCAACACCAGCGACACCTGGACGTCAGTCGGTCGGTCAACCCTCCAATCAATCCCAACTCCAACTTCCTCCCCCCACCACATCCTCAGTCTAATGGGTGTCTGGCCACTGAGACTGACCAGTGACCTCGTATTCTCCGGGCGCAGGCTTCGCCCTGGGTTGGGAATCTCACAGTCAGTGGTGTCTGCCTGCCTCCGGTGATGTGATCAGAATTATTACCAATTGTATTGGCTCCATTCCGAATCAAAGTGGTAATCTGGGAGGGATGGGAGAGACAGTCAGTGAGGTGATCCATCCCACGACCCTCAATCCCTTCTGAATCCCCCCTTCCTGACACCAGCGCTTCTCGTGTCAGTGGTCAGAACATGGTCATGTGGCAACACCAGTGACACCTGGACGTCGGTCAGCCCTCCAAATAGCCCCAACTCCAACTTCCTCCTTTCTCTCTGCCCCTCTCCCCACATCCTCAGCCTATGGATGTTTAGCCACTGAGACTGAGCAGTGACCTCCTGTTCCCCTGGTGCAGGCTTCGCCCTAGCTTGGGAATCTCACAGTCAGTGGTGTCTGTCTGCCTCCAGTGCTAATTGTACTGGCTCCATTCTGAATCAAACTGGTAATTTGGGAGGGATGGGAAAGACAGTCAGTGAGGTGATCCATCCCACGACCCTCAATCCCTCCCAACACCCCCTGATCCTGGAAGCTGACAACCCTACGCCGTCTCCTATGGCCAGCGCTACTGCCATTCTCTGCTGCCTGTGACACATCATCGGTTGACCGGCCCCGGTCGCTGCCCTTGCTCCTTCACTGTCATCAGATTCCCTCCCTTCACATTAGCAGCGATGGGGTCCATCCAGTGTCGTGGCAGATAGACGCCCTTGTGTATCTTGAGGGTTCTTGGATGCCCCAGGACAGACGGGTGGTCGCAGGCGCTGCTTTCTCCCTCCTTCCCGATGCCCTGCACCCAAACTTCATCCCTTGACATGTAAAGATTCAACCCCTCAATCAACTTGGGAGACTGTGGGCAGCTGGCATTGGTAAGGGTTCAATGATGAAGGCCAATTAGTTGGAAGAGCGAGAATCTCAGGAATGTTGGAGGGCACAAGTATTCTCGGCAGCAGAGAGAGGAAACATTAATAGGAATCATTAATACTCAGGCTTGATCATCCCGTGAGCTAATTGCTGTCACTGCATTACCTCCGACTGAATATTTCCTACCCACCCGACCAAAACTCCCAACCCACCTATCCTGATCATTACTGTCCTGCCTTTTCTCTCTGCGTGTCATGTATAAGGCTCCTGGCTCTGCCAGCCTGTCACCTTGGCACTGCCCATCTGGCACCCTGGTACTGCCAGCCTGGAATCCTGGCAATGCCCACCCAGCACTAGGCAGTGCCAAGGAAGCAGGGTCTAATGGGGCTGGGCCAGAATGGGGACAAGACATTCGGTGGGGGGGGGGGGTGCTACTGTGCACTCTTCACAGCGATCGGTGGGAGGAGTGGACTGCTGCACACTTGGCACAGTGATTGATAGTAGGGGAGGGAGGATTGCGATTGTTTCAGGCGGGAGGGGGGGGGATGGGGCGGAATCATTCCAGGCCCCCCTGGGGGTGGGTGGGGTCCAGGCGATCGTTCCAAGGGGTTTGCGAATAGTCGCTGAACTTGGCAGTAGCATGGTTCAGAGTGTCAGGTTTAGGCCACGGAGGCCTGCCGGCTATAGCAGCAGAGCCAGTGACAGGTCTCCACTACTCTCAGCACGGTGACCTGCACATGCGCAATGGCATGCTCTGCCAGCTTTCGACGATTTAGGCCCCGCTCACTCCCCCTACAGGCGAAAATCAGATCTTGGGGAATTTTTTATTGCACCGAGGGCCTAAGATTTGACTGGTGGCTTTGCCAAAAAAAACAGATCTGAAACTTTCCTGTTTTGCCACCCGTTCTGAATTTTTTTGGTAAGATTGCTCCCTGGGTATTTTCTGTGTGACCTTGACCATGTGAACCAACAATCCCTGATAAACTGCAATACCGCATCCTTCCAATAGATGCCGCCATTTTCCAATGCTGCCAAAAGTCACAGCAATGAGCGAGAAAACTGATATTAGTCAAAGGATCATTTTTTCTGTCTCATTTATTTATCCTTTCTATTGTTAGTCATCCAGGGAGCTCTACCTCCTGATCCTTCCTTTCATCCCAATCAGCATTTGCTTCTTCTGTACCCAATCCTTTTTCTCCACAATATACTTTATTGGCTATTGGGCAGGAAACAGTAAGTGAGGATAAGATGTTCTTTTTCAGGTTGCAACCTGTAACCAGTGGATTCCACAGGGATGAGTGCTGGGACAAGGACTGTTTACAATATATATTAATGACTTGGAGAAAAGAAGCGAATGTACTGGAGACAAATTTGCAGACGACACAAAAATAAGTGGAAAGAGAAGTTGCGAGAGGGATACAGTTTTCCTCCGGGTGCTCCAGTTTTCTCCCACAGTCTGGCACAGTGGTTAGCACTGCTGCCTCACAGCGCCAGGGACCCAGGTTCGATTCCTGGCTTGGGTCACTGTCTGTGTGGAGTCTGCACGCTCTCCCCGTGTCTGCGTGGGTTTCCTCCGGGTGCTCCGATTTCCTCCCACAATCCGAAAGACGTGCTGGTAGGTGCATTGGCCATGCTAAATTCTCCCTCAGTGAACCCGAACAGGCGCCCAAGTGTGGCAGCTAGGGGATTTTCACGGTAACTTCATTGCAGTATTAATGTAAGCTTCTTGTGACACTGATAAATAAACTTTTTTAAACTTTTAAGAGCACTAACCAATTGTAGTCCTTCACTCAACCTCACATCCCTGCCTACCCCCCGATAACCTTTTACCCCCTTGTTAATCAAAAATCTATCTAGCTCTGCCTTTAAAAGATTCAAAGATTCTGCTTCCACTACCTTCTTATGGAAGAAAGTTCCAGAGAAAAAAAAATTCTCCTCATCTGTGTCCTAAACGTGTGACCAGTGACCCCTAGTTCTAGCTTCTCCAACAAGAGGAAACATCCTCTCCACATCCAGCCAGTCAAGAACCCTCAAGATCAAGTTGCATTTAATTAGCGCCTTTCAGGATGTTAGGACTTCCCAGTATAGAAAATTAAGTATTTCAAAGTGTACATAGGAACATCGGAATTAGGAGCAGAATCTGGCAGTTCAGCCCTTCGAGCCTGCTCTTCCATTCAATCAGATCATGGCTGATCTCTTCCTGGTCACAAATCCACCTTCTCACCTGTTCCCCATATCCCCTTTAACCCACTTTTCTATTCGAAATATATCTATCTCCTTCTTGAAACCATTCAATGATTCAGACTCCACCGCGCTATGGGGCAGCGAGTTCCACAAATTCACCCCCCACTGCAAGAAGTAGTTCCTCCTCATCTCAGTTTTAAATCTACTGCCTCTCAACCTATATCTGTGACCTCTTGTTTGAGATTGGCCCACAAGAGGAAACATTTGGTCTACTTTTACTTTATCAACCCCTTTTAGTATTTTATATACCTCGATCAGATCCCCTCTCATCCTTCTAAACTCCAGCGAGTATAAACCCAAATTGATTAATCTCTCCTCATACGTAAACCCTTTCATCCCTGGAATCAGTCTGGTGAACCTCCTCTGAACTGCCTCCGATGCCACCACATCCTTCCTCAGATAAGGAGACCAAAACTGGACACAATACTCCAGATGTGGTCTCACCAACACCCTATACAATTGCAACAACCCTTCTCTACTTCTATATTCCAATACTTTTGCAAAAAATGCCAACATCCCATTTGCCTTTTTTATTATGTGGGCAGCATGGTAACGCTGTGATTAGCACTGCTGCCTCACAGAGCCAGGGTCCCGGGTTCAATTCCAGCCGCGGGTCACTGTCTGTGTGGAGTTTGTACATTCTTCGTGTCTGCGTGGGTTTCCTCCGGGTGCTCCGGTTTCCTCCCACAGTCCAAAGGTGTGCTGGTTAGGTTGATTGGCTATGCTAAATTGACCCTAGTGTCAGGGGGATTAGCAGGGTAAATGCATGGAGTTATGGGAATAGGGCCTGGGTGGGATTGTGGTCTGTACAGAATCGGTGGGCCAAATGGCCTCCTCCTGTTCTGTAGGGATTCTATGATTAAATGTTGAACCGGCATTCCAACTTCCTGTTGTAGGCTATATGATGGCCAATTTGCAAACTGCAAGTTCCCACGGCCAGAAATCTGATCAATGATCAGATCATCTGTTCTTAGTGAAGGGATAAATATTGTGTCGAAGACACCAAGGAGAACTGTCCTGCTCTACTCTGAAACTGTGCCATTGGGATGATGTCCAAGACATGCGGGGTTAGGTTTGGATTGGCCATGGGAAATTGCCCCTTAGTGTCACGGGGACTAGCAGGGTAAACACATGGGGTTACGAGGATAGGGCCTGGGTGGGATTGTTGTTAGTGGATGATGGGGGAATCTCGTTGAAACTGACAGAATACTGAAGGGCCTGGGTAGAGTGGACGTGGGGACGATGTTTTCATTAGTGGGTGAGGCTGGGATCCGAGGGCACAGCCTCAGAGTAAAGGGATGACCCTTTGGAACTGAGATGATGAGGAATTTCTTCAGCCAGAGGGTGGTGAATCTGTGGAATTCATTGCCACAGAGGGCTGTGGAGGCCAGGTCAGTGAATATAGTAACGGCACTGTGGCACAGTGGTTCACATTGCTGCCTCATAGCACCAGGGACTTGGGTTCAATTCCTGTCTGTGTGGAGCTTGCACATTCTCCCCATGTCTGCATGGATTTCTTCCCACAGCCCAAAGATGTGCGGGTTAAGTTGATTGATAGTGTCAAGGGGATTAACAGGGTAAATATGTGGGGATATGGGGACAGGTGGGATTGTTGTCGGTGCAGGCTTGATGGGCCAAATGGCCTCCTTCTGCACTGTAAGGATTCAATGAGTACATTTAAGACAGAGATAGATAGATTCTTGATTGGGAAGGGGATCAAAGGTTACAGGGAAAAGGGGATGAGAAACTTATCAGCCATGATTGAATGGCGGAGCACACTCGATGGGCTGAATGGCCTAATTCTGCTCCTATATGTTATGGTCTTGGTGCAGGCTTGATGGGCCAAATGGTCTCCTTCTGCACTGTAGGAATTCTATGTGCATCCATTAGCCTGGGCCTCAGTTTAACATCTGGACCATCATTTATCAATCTGGTGTTAAATTTGAAATGGAATTTTGCCAGATTTTAATTTTGAACCGATTGGTCCCAGGGAAAGTGTCCCGACGCTCCGAGATTGTCCCGCTATCCAAGGGGCAGCAAAACAACTGATTGACTTGATTTTTCTTTGAACACTTTTCTTTTATTGATTATATAAATACAGGAGGCACTGGGCGAAGCAACTAGAGCGTGGACAAAACCTCCAGGAATATGTCCACCCACGGTGGCAAGCCAATAGGGGAGTGGGGAGGGGCTGGAGCAGGAGGTGAGGGATGGGGAGGAGGAGGTGAGGGAAGGGGAGGAGGAGGTGGGGGAAGGGGAGGAGGAGGTGGGGGAAGGGGAGGAGGAGGTGGGGGAAGAGGAGAAGGAGGTGGGGGAAGGGGAGGAGGAGGTGGGGGAAGGGGAGGAGGAGGTGGGGGAAGGGGAGGAGGAGGTGGGGGAAGGGGAGCAGGAGGTGGGGGAAGGGGAGGAGGAGGTGGGGGAAGGGGAGGAGGAGGTGGGGGAAGGGGAGGAGGAGATGGGAGAAGGGGAGGAGGAGGTGGGAGAAGGGAAGGAGGAGGTGGGGGAAGGGGAGGAGGAGGTGGGGGAAGGGGAGGAGGAGGTGGGAGAAGGGGAGGAGGAGGTGGAGGAAGGGGAGGAGGAGGTGGGGGAAGGGGAGGAGGAGTTGCGGGAAGGGGTGGGAGAAGGGGAGGGGATTGGGACGATACTGGACAGGAATTCTAACTCTGAACCGGGCACCGCTTCAATTCCCGGCTCAACCTTTTCTCCTCTTCGATCAGAAGCCCCCAGATTTTCTTCAGGTCCTCCAGAGCTCGGAGATTCTTCAACAGCTCCCCCTCCTGAATGATTATTCTGCAGTAAACAAGAGCCACATCTGATAGATTCTGTCTGTAATTGCAACCCCTCCCCCTCTGTGACACCCCTTCACACCCACCCCTCCCCTCTCTTCCCCTCCCCTCTCCAACCCCCTCCCCACACCTTCCCTCCCCACCCCTCCCCTCCCCATCCCCCCCCACTCCCCTCTCCTCCCCATCCCCCCCACTCCCCTCCCCTCCCCTCCCCTCCCCTCCACAGTGACCACCAGTCAGGTAGTGGGAGGACTCTCTGGGTCTTGGGAGTGGTCTGGGGTGGGGGGACTCACCGGGACTCCAGCTCTTGATGGGGGGTGTACTTCATGCCGGAATCGCTTGCTGTCCCTCACTGTCAAATCTCACCCAAGAATGAACACACTGAACCCTGGCAAGAGGAGTAAATGGCTGGGGTCAGGGGCAGCACGGTGGCGCAGTGGTTAGCACTGCTGCCTCACAGTACCAGGGACTTGGGTTCGATTCCCGGCTTGGGTCACTGTCTGTGTGGAGTCTGCACGTTCTCCCCGTGTCTGCGTGGGTTTCCTCCGGGTGCTCTGGTTTCCTCCCACAGTCCGAAAGATGTGCTGGTTAGGGTGCATTGGCCGTGCTAAATTCGCCCTGAGTGTACCTGAACAGGCACCGGAGTGTGGCGACGAGGGGAATTTCACAGTAACTGTGGATTAAGTTGATTGGCTATGCTAAATTGCCCCTTAGCGTCAGGAGGATTAGTTGTGGTCAGTGCAGTCTCGATGGGCCGAATGGTCTTTTTCTGCGCTGTAGGATTTCCATGATTCTAAATAACCGACAATTCGTCACAAACTACACACGTCGGCCAATCGCTGCGCACCTTTGTTTCTCTGCGATCTGATTGGCCCACTCCAGCACATCGAGCAGATGATTGCGATACTTCCTGAGGATCATGGCTCTCGCCAGCTCCTGCTCCAAGTGACTGCTGAGCTGCCATTGGAGGGACAGCGTCTGACTCTGCAGATTCTGGTGGTAAGTATACTTTGTCCTAAAACAAAGAACGGACATCTGAACAGAGGCAGGGAACGGGGTGGGGGAGAGAGAGGCGGGGAAGGGGGCGGCGGGGAAGGGGGTGGGGGAGAGAGAGGCGGGGAAGGGGGCGGGGGAGAGAGGCGGGGAAGGGGGCGGGGGAGAGAGGCGGGGAAGGGGGCGGGGGAGAGAGGCGGGGAAGGGGGCGGGGGAGAGAGGCGGGGAAGAGGGGCGAGGAAGAGGGGCGGGGAAGAGGGGCGGGGAAGAGGGGCGGGGAAGAGGGGCGGGGAAGGGGGCAGGGGCGGGGAAGGGGGCAGGGAAGGGGGCGGGGAAGGGGGCGGGGGCGGGGGAGGGGGAAGGGGGCGGGGAAGGGGGCGGGGAAAGGGGCGGGGGGCGGGGGCGGGGGAGAGAGGCGGGGGCGGGGGAGAGAGGCGGGGGCGGGGGAGAGAGGCGGGGGAGAGAGGCGGGGGCGGGGAGAGAGGCGGGGGCGGGGGAGAGAGGCGGGGGCGGGGGAGAGAGGCGGGGGCGGGGGAGAGAGGCGGGGGCGGGGGAGAGAGGTGGGGGCGGGGGAGAGAGGCGGGGGCGGGGGAGAGAGGCGGGGGCGGGGCAGAGAGGCGGGGGCGGGGCAGAGAGGCGGGGGCAGAGTGGCGGGGGCAGGGCAGCGGGGGTGGGGTAGAGAGGCAGGGGCGGGGTAGAGAGGCAGGGGCGGGGCAGAGAGGCAGGGGCGGGGCAGAGAGGCAGGGGCGGGGCAGAGAGGCAGGGGCGGGGCAGAGAGGCAGGGGCGGGGCAGAGAGGCAGGGGCGGGGCAGAGAGGCAGGGGCGGGGCAGAGAGGCAGGGGCGGGGCAGAGAGGCAGGGGCGGGGCAGAGAGGCAGGGGCGGGGCAGAGAGGCAGGGGCGGGGCAGAGAGGCAGGGGCGGGGCAGAGAGGCGGGGGCGGGGCAGAGAGGCGGGGGCGGGGCAGAGAGGCGGGGGCGGGGCAGAGAGGCGGGGGCGGGGCAGAGAGGCGGGGGCGGGGCAGAGAGGCGGGGGCGGGGCAGAGAGGCGGGGGCGGGGCAGAGAGGCGGGGGCGGGGCAGAGAGGCGGGGGCGGGGCAGAGAGGCGGGGGCGGGGCAGAGAGGCGGGGGCGGGGCAGAGAGGCGGGGGCGGGGCAGAGAGGCGGGGGCGGGGCAGAGAGGCGGGGGCGGGGCAGAGAGGCGGGGGCGGGGCAGAGAGGCGGGGGCGGGGCAGAGAGGCGGGGGCGGGGCAGAGAGGCAGGGGCGGGGCAGAGAGGCAGGGGCGGGGCAGAGAGGCGGGGGCGGGGCAGAGAGGCGGGGGCGGGGCAGAGAGGCGGGGGCGGGCAGAGAGGCGGGGGCGGGGCAGAGAGGCGGGGGTGGGGCAGAGAGGCGGGGGAGAGAGGCGGGAGCGGGGGAGAGAGGCGGGGAGAGAGGTGGGGGAGGGAGGCCGGGGGCAGGGAAGGGGGAGGGAGAGAGGCAGGGAAGGGGGTGGGAGTACGGGGAAGGGGATCGGAGAGAGAGGCAGAGAAGTGGGTGGGAGAGAGACGGGGAAGGTGGTGGGAGAGAGGTGGGGAAGGGGAAGGGAGAGAGGCGTACAGTTTTGGTCCCTTCACTTTACAAAGGGGATGTGTTGGCCTCGTGGTGTTATCGCTAGACTGTTAGTTCAGAAACTCAGCTAACGTTCCGGGGACCCGGGTTCGAATCCCGCCAAGACAGGTGGTGGAATTTGAATTCAATAAAAAATATCTGGAATTAAGAATCTATTGATGACCATGAAACCATTTGTTGGTCAATTGTTGGAAAAACCCATCTGGTCCACTCATGCCCTTTCGGGAAGGAAATCTGCCGTCCTTACCTGGTCTGGCCTGCATGTGACTCCAGAGCCACAGAAATGTGGTTGACTCTCAACTGCCCTCCAAGGGCAACTGGGGGTGGGCAATAAATGCTGGCCCAGCCAGCGACACCCATTTCCCATGAATGAATAAAAAACAGGTTCTAGTAACATTGGAGGCAGTCCAAAGCAGATTCACCAGGCTAATTCCTGGGATGAGAGGGTTGTCCTATTAAGAGTGACTAAATTCCTTGTAGTCTGTATCCCTTGAAGGTTAGGTGAATGAGGGGTGATCTTATTCTAACATATCAGATCCTGAGGGGGTTTAACAGGGTAGATGGTGAAATGTTTGCACTGGTGGGAGAGTCTCGAACGAGGGGACAAAGCTACAAGAAAAAGGGCCGGGCATTTAAAACTGAGATATGTGGAAATTTCTTCTCGCGGAGGGTGGTGAATCTCTGGAATTTTCTGCCCCAAAGGGGTGGTGGAGGCTGGATCATTAGAAGGATTTAAAGTGGAGCTGGATAAATATTTGATAATCGAGGAATAAAAGGCTACGGGGAATCGGCACAGAAAAGGAGTTGAGGCCGGCATAGATCAGCCATGATCAGATTGAATGGCAGGGCAGGCTTGAAGGGGCTGGTTGCCTCCTCCTGCTTCTATTCCTTGTGTGGGTGAAGGGGTAGGGGGTGGAGGGGGGAGTGGAGGGAGAGAGGTGGGC
>NW_027592544.1:0-51453 GCF_964213995.1 Mustelus asterias | reverse complement strand
CGCCCCCGGCCCCGCCCCGCGCTCACACAGCGACCCCCAACCCCGCCCCGCGCTCACCACAGCGACCCCAACCCCGCCCCGCGCTCACACAGCGACCCCAACCCCGCTCCGCGCTCACACAGCGACCCCGCCCCGCGCTCACACAGTGACCCCGGCCCGCGCTCACACAGTGACCCCAGCCCGCGCTCACACAGTGACCCCGACCCGCGCTCACACAGCATCCCCGGCCCGCGCTCACACAGCGACCCCGGCCCGCGCTCACACAGTGACCCCGGCCCGCGCTCACACAGCGACCCCGGCCCGCGCTCACACAGCGACCCCGGCCAGCGCTCACACAGCGACCCCGGCCCGCGCTCACACAGTGACCCCGGCCCGCGCTCACACAGTGACCCTGGGCCCGCGCTCACACAGAGACTCCTGCCCGCGCTCACACAACGACCCAGGCCCGCGCTCACACAGCGACCCCGGCCCGCGCTCACACAGCGACCCCGGCCCACGCTCACACAGTGACCCCGGCCCGCGCTCACACAGTGACCCTGGCCCGCGCTCACACAGAGACTCCTGCCCGCGCTCACACAGTGACCCCGCCCCCGCCCCGCACTCACACAGCGACCCCGGCCCGCGCTCACACAGCGACCCCGGCCCACGCTCACACAGTGACCCCGCCCCCGCCCCGCACTCACACAGCGACCCCGGCCCCGCCCCACGCTCACACAGTGACCCCGACCCCGCCCCGCACTCACACAGTGACCCCGGCCCCGCCCCGCGCTCACACAGTGACCCCGGCCCCGCCCCGCGCTCACACAGTGACCCCGACCCCGGCCCCGCCCTCACACAGCGACCCCAACCCCGCCCCGCGCTCACAAAGCGACCCCAACCCCGCCCGCGCTCACACAGCGACCCCAACCCCGCCCCGCGCTCACACAGCGACCCCGCCCCGCGCTCACACAGCGACCCCGGCCCCGCCCCGCGCTCACACAGTGACTCCGACCCCGCCCCGCGCTCACACAGCGACCCCGCCCCGCGCTCACACAGCGACCCCGCCCCGCGCTCACACAGCGACCCCGGCCCCGCCCCGCGCTCACACAGTGACCCCGGCCCCGCCCCGCGCTCACACAGCGACCCCGCCCCGCGCTCACACAGCGACCCCGGCCCGCGCTCACACAGCGACCCCGGCCCGCGCTCACACAGCATCCCCGGCCCGCGCTCACACAGCGATCCCGGCCCGCGCTCACACAGCGACCCCGGCCCCGCCCCCGTACTCACACAGCGACCCCGGCCCCGCCCCACACTGACAAAGTGACCCCGCCCCGCGCTCACACAGCGACCCCGGCCCCACCCCGCGCTCACACAGTGACCCCAACCCCGCCCCGCGCTCACACAGCGACCCCGACCCCGGCCCCGCCCCGCGCTCACACAGTGACCCCAACCCCGCCCCGCGCTCACACAGCGACCCCGCCCCGCGCTCACACAGCGACCCCAACCCCGCCCCGCGCTCACACAGCGACCCCAACCCCGCCCCGCGCTCACACAGCGACCCCAACCCCGCCCCGCGCTCACACAGCGACCCCAACCCCGCTCCGCGCTCAAACAGCGACCCCGCCCCGCGCTCACACAGCGACCCCGGCCCCGCCCCGCGCTCACACAGTGACCCCGGCCCGCGCTCACACAGTGACCCCAGCCCGCGCTCACACAGTGACCCCCGACCCGCGCTCACACAGCATCCCCGGCCCGCGCTCACACAGCGACCCCGGCCCGCGCTCACACAGTGACCCCGGCCCGCGCTCACACAGCGACCCCGGCCCGCGCTCACACAGCGACCCCGGCCAGCGCTCACACAGCGACCCCGGCCCGCGCTCACACAGTGACCCCGGCCCGCGCTCACACAGTGACCCTGGCCCGCGCTCACACAGAGACTCCTGCCCGCGCTCACACAACGACCCCGGCCCGCGCTCACACAGCGACCCCGGCCCGCGCTCACACAGCGACCCCGGCCCGCGCTCACACAGTGACCCCGGCCCGCGCTCACACAGTGACCCTGGCCCGCGCTCACACAGAGACTCCTGCCCGCGCTCACACAACGACCCCGCCCCGCACTCACACAGCGACCCCGGCCCCGCCCCGCGCTCACACAGCGACCCCGGCCCCCCCCCCACGCTCACACAGTGAGCCCGACCCCGCCCCACGCTCACACAGCGACCCCGGCCCCGCCCCACACTCACACAGTGACCCCGCCCCCCGCCCCGCGTTCACACAGCGACCCCGGCCCCACCCCGCGCTCACACAGTGACCCCAACCCCGCCCCGCGCTCACAAAGCGACCCCAACCCCGCCCGCGCTCACACAGCGACCCCAACCCCGCCCCGCGCTCACACAGCGACCCCGCCCCGCGCTCACACAGCGACCCCGGCCCCGCCCCGCGCTCACACAGTGACTCCGACCCCGCCCCGCGCTCACACAGCGACCCCGCCCCGCGCTCACACAGCGACCCCGCCCCGCCCCGCGCTCACACAGCGACCCCGACCCCGCCCCGCGCTCACACAGCGACCCCGCCCCGCGCTCACACAGCGAACCCGGCCCCGCCCCGCGCTAACACAGCGACCCTGGCCCCGCCCCGCGCTCACACAGCGACCCCGGCCCCGCCCCGCACTCACACAGCGACCCCGGCCCCGCCCCGCGCTCACACAGCGACCCCGGCCCCCCCCGCGCTCACACAGCGACCCCGGCCCCGCCCCACGCTCACACAGTGACCCCGACCCCGCCCCACGCTCACACAGCGACCCCGGCCCCGGCCCCGCCCCGCGCTCACACAGTGACCCGGCCCCGCCCCGCACTCACACAGTGACCCCGGCCCCGCCCCGCACTCACACAGTGACCCCGGCCCCGGCCCCGCCCCGCGCTCACACAGTGACCCGGCCCCGCCCCGCACTCACACAGTGACCCCGGCCCCGCCCCGCGCTCACACAGCGACCCCGACCCCGCCCCGCGCTCACAAAGCGACCCCAACCCCGCCCCGCGCTCACAAAGCGACCCCAACCCCGCCCCGCGCTCACACAGCGACCCCGCCCCGCGCTCACACAGCGACCCTGGCCCCGCCCCGCGCTCACACAGTGACCCCGCCCCGCGCTCACACAGTGACCTCGGCCCGCGCTCACACAGTGACCCCGGCCCGCGCTCACACAGTGACCCCGGCCCGCGCTCACACAGTGACACCGGCCCGCGCTCACACAGTGACCCCGGCCCGCGCTCACACAGTGACCCCGGCCCGCGCTCACACAGCATCCCCGGCCCGCGCTCACACAGCGACCCCGGCCCGCGCTCACACAGTGACCCCGGCCCGCGCTCACACAGCGACCCCGGCCCGCGCTCACACAGCATCCCCGGCCCGCGCTCACACAGCGATCCCGGCCCGCGCTCACACAGTGACCCCGGCCTGCGCTCACACAGCGACCCCGGCCCGCGCTCACACAGCGACTCCGACCCCAGCCCCGCCCCGCGCTCACACAGCGACCCCGGCCCCGCCCCGCACTCACACAGCGACCCCGGCCCCGCCCCGCACTCACACAGCGACCCCGGCCCTCGCCCCGCACTCACACAGTGACCCCGGCCCCGCGCTCACACAGCGACCCTGGCCTCGCCCCGCGCTCACACAGCGACCCCGCCCCCCCGGCCCCGCCCCGCGCTCACACAGCGACCCCGCCCCCCCGGCCCCGCCCCGCGCTCACACAGCGACCCCGGCCCCGCCCTCGCCCCACGCTCACACAGCGACCCCGACCCCGGCCCCGCGCTCACACAGCGACCCCGACCCCGCCCCGCGCTCACACAGCGACCCCGCCCCCTGCCCCGCCCCGCGCTCACACAGCGACCCCGCCCCCGCCCCCGCCCCGCGCTCACACAGCGACCCCGCCCCCGCCCCGCACTCACACAGCGACCCCGGCCCCCCCCCGCACTCACACAGCGACCCCGGCCCCGCCCCCGCCCCGCACTCACACAGCGACCCCGGCCCCGCCCCGCGCTCACACAGCGACCCCGGCCCCGCCCCGCGCTCACACAGTGACCCCGGACCCGCCCCGCGCTCACACAGCGACCCCGGCCCCGCCCCCGCGCTCACACAGTGACCCCGGCCCCGCCCCCGCGCTCACACAGCGACCCCGGCCCCGCCCCGCACTCACACAGCGACCCCGGCCCCGCCCCCGCCCCGCGCTCACACAGCGACCCCGGCCCCCCCCCGCACTCACACAGCGACCCCGGCCCCGCCCCGCGCTCACACAGCGACCCCGGCCCCGCCCCGCGCTCACACAGTGACCCCGGCCCCGCCCCGCGCTCACACAGCGACCCCGGCCTCGCCCCGCACTCACACAGCGACCCCGGCCTCGCCCCGCACTCACACAGCGACCCCGGCCCCACCCCGCGCTCACACAGTGACCCCGGCCCCACCCCGCGCTCACACAGTGACCCCGGCCCCGCCCCGCGCTCACACAGCGACCCCGGCCCCGCCCCACGCTCACACAGCGACCCCGACCCCGGCCCCGCCCCGCGCTCACACAGCGACCCCGACCCCGGCCCCGCCCCGCGCTCACACAGCGACCCCAACCCCGCCCCGCGCTCACACAGCGACCCCGACCCCGGCCCCGCCCCGCGCTCACACAGCGACCCCAACCCCGCCCCGCGCTCCCACAGCGACCCCGCCCCGCGCTCACACAGCGACCCCGGCCCCGCCCCGCGCTCACACAGCGACCCCAACCCCGCCCCGCGCTCACACAGCGACCCCAACCCCGCTCCGCGCTCACACAGCGACCCCGCCCCGCGCTCACACAGCGACCCCGGCCCCGCCCCGCGCTCACACAGCGACCCCAACCCCGCCCCGCGCTCACACAGCGACCCCAACCCCGCTCCGCGCTCACACAGCGACCCCGCCCCGCGCTCACACAGCGACCCCGGCCCCGCCCCGCGCTCACACAGCGACCCCAACCCCGCCCCGCGCTCACACAGCGACCCCAACCCCGCCCCGCGCTCACACAGCGACCCCAACCCCGCTCCGCGCTCACACAGCGACCCCGCCCCGCGCTCACACAGTGACCCCGGCCCGCGCTCACACAGTGACCCCAGCCCGCGCTCACACAGTGACCCCGACCCGCGCTCACACAGCATCCCCGGCCCGCGCTCACACAGCGACCCCGGCCCGCGCTCACACAGTGACCCCGGCCCGCGCTCACACAGCGACCCCGGCCCGCGCTCACACAGCGACCCCGGCCAGCGCTCACACAGCGACCCCGGCCCGCGCTCACACAGTGACCCCGGCCCGCGCTCACACAGTGACCCTGGCCCGCGCTCACACAGAGACTCCTGCCCGCGCTCACACAACGACCCCGGCCCGCGCTCACACAGCGACCCCGGCCCGCGCTCACACAGCGACCCCGGCCCACGCTCACACAGTGACCCCGGCCCGCGCTCACACAGTGACCCTGGCCCGCGCTCACACAGAGACTCCTGCCCGCGCTCACACAGTGACCCCGCCCCCGCCCCGCACTCACACAGTGACCCCGGCCCGCGCTCACACAGCGACCCCGGCCCACGCTCACACAGTGACCCCGCCCCCGCCCCGCACTCACACAGCGACCCCGGCCCCGCCCCACGCTCACACAGTGACCCCGACCCCGCCCCGCACTCACACAGTGACCCCGGCCCCGCCCCGCGCTCACACAGTGACCCCGGCCCCGCCCCGCGCTCACACAGTGACCCCGACCCCGGCCCCGCCCTCACACAGCGACCCCAACCCCGCCCCGCGCTCACAAAGCGACCCCAACCCCGCCCGCGCTCACACAGCGACCCCAACCCCGCCCCGCGCTCACACAGCGACCCCGCCCCGCGCTCACACAGCGACCCCGGCCCCGCCCCGCGCTCACACAGTGACTCCGACCCCGCCCCGCGCTCACACAGCGACCCCGCCCCGCGCTCACACAGCGACCCCGCCCCGCGCTCACACAGCGACCCCGGCCCCGCCCCGCGCTCACACAGTGACCCCGGCCCCGCCCCGCGCTCACACAGCGACCCCGCCCCGCGCTCACACAGCGACCCCGGCCCGCGCTCACACAGCGACCCCGGCCCGCGCTCACACAGCATCCCCGGCCCGCGCTCACACAGCGATCCCGGCCCGCGCTCACACAGCGACCCCGGCCCCGCCCCCGTACTCACACAGCGACCCCGGCCCCGCCCCACACTGACAAAGTGACCCCGCCCCGCGCTCACACAGCGACCCCGGCCCCACCCCGCGCTCACACAGTGACCCCAACCCCGCCCCGCGCTCACACAGCGACCCCGACCCCGGCCCCGCCCCGCGCTCACACAGTGACCCCAACCCCGCCCCGCGCTCACACAGCGACCCCGCCCCGCGCTCACACAGCGACCCCAACCCCGCCCCGCGCTCACACAGCGACCCCAACCCCGCCCCGCGCTCACACAGCGACCCCAACCCCGCCCCGCGCTCACACAGCGACCCCAACCCCGCTCCGCGCTCAAACAGCGACCCCGCCCCGCGCTCACACAGCGACCCCGGCCCCGCCCCGCGCTCACACAGTGACCCCGGCCCGCGCTCACACAGTGACCCCAGCCCGCGCTCACACAGTGACCCCGACCCGCGCTCACACAGCATCCCCGGCCCGCGCTCACACAGCGACCCCGGCCCGCGCTCACACAGTGACCCCGGCCCGCGCTCACACAGCGACCCCGGCCCGCGCTCACACAGCGACCCCGGCCAGCGCTCACACAGCGACCCCGGCCCGCGCTCACACAGTGACCCCGGCCCGCGCTCACACAGTGACCCTGGCCCGCGCTCACACAGAGACTCCTGCCCGCGCTCACACAACGACCCCGGCCCGCGCTCACACAGCGACCCCGGCCCGCGCTCACACAGCGACCCCGGCCCGCGCTCACACAGTGACCCCGGCCCGCGCTCACACAGTGACCCTGGCCCGCGCTCACACAGAGACTCCTGCCCGCGCTCACACAACGACCCCGCCCCGCACTCACACAGCGACCCCGGCCCCGCCCCGCGCTCACACAGCGACCCCGGCCCCCCCCCACGCTCACACAGTGACCCCGACCCCGCCCCACGCTCACACAGCGACCCCGGCCCCGCCCCACACTCACACAGTGACCCCGCCCCCCGCCCCGCGTTCACACAGCGACCCCGGCCCCACCCCGCGCTCACACAGTGACCCCAACCCCGCCCCGCGCTCACAAAGCGACCCCAACCCCGCCCGCGCTCACACAGCGACCCCAACCCCGCCCCGCGCTCACACAGCGACCCCGCCCCGCGCTCACACAGCGACCCCGGCCCCGCCCCGCGCTCACACAGTGACTCCGACCCCGCCCCGCGCTCACACAGCGACCCCGCCCCGCGCTCACACAGCGACCCCGCCCCGCGCTCACACAGCGACCCCGACCCCGCCCCGCGCTCACACAGCGACCCCGCCCCGCGCTCACACAGCGAACCCGGCCCCGCCCCGCGCTAACACAGCGACCCTGGCCCCGCCCCGCGCTCACACAGCGACCCCGGCCCCGCCCCGCACTCACACAGCGACCCCGGCCCCGCCCCGCGCTCACACAGCGACCCCGGCCCCCCCCGCGCTCACACAGCGACCCCGGCCCCGCCCCACGCTCACACAGTGACCCCGACCCCGCCCCACGCTCACACAGCGACCCCGGCCCCGGCCCCGCCCCGCGCTCACACAGTGACCCGGCCCCGCCCCGCACTCACACAGTGACCCCGGCCCCGCCCCGCACTCACACAGTGACCCCGGCCCCGGCCCCGCCCCGCGCTCACACAGTGACCCGGCCCCGCCCCGCACTCACACAGTGACCCCGGCCCCGCCCCGCGCTCACACAGCGACCCCGACCCCGCCCCGCGCTCACAAAGCGACCCCAACCCCGCCCCGCGCTCACAAAGCGACCCCAACCCCGCCCCGCGCTCACACAGCGACCCCGCCCCGCGCTCACACAGCGACCCTGGCCCCGCCCCGCGCTCACACAGTGACCCCGCCCCGCGCTCACACAGTGACCTCGGCCCGCGCTCACACAGTGACCCCGGCCCGCGCTCACACAGTGACCCCGGCCCGCGCTCACACAGTGACACCGGCCCGCGCTCACACAGTGACCCCGGCCCGCGCTCACACAGTGACCCCGGCCCGCGCTCACACAGCATCCCCGGCCCGCGCTCACACAGCGACCCCGGCCCGCGCTCACACAGTGACCCCGGCCCGCGCTCACACAGCGACCCCGGCCCGCGCTCACACAGCATCCCCGGCCCGCGCTCACACAGCGATCCCGGCCCGCGCTCACACAGTGACCCCGGCCTGCGCTCACACAGCGACCCCGGCCCGCGCTCACACAGCGACTCCGACCCCAGCCCCGCCCCGCGCTCACACAGCGACCCCGGCCCCGCCCCGCACTCACACAGCGACCCCGGCCCCGCCCCGCACTCACACAGCGACCCCGGCCCTCGCCCCGCACTCACACAGTGACCCCGGCCCCGCGCTCACACAGCGACCCTGGCCTCGCCCCGCGCTCACACAGCGACCCCGGCCCCGCCCCGCACTCACACAGTGACCCCGGCCCCGCACTCACACAGCGACCCTGGCCTCGCCCCGCGCTCACACAGCGACCCCGGCCCCGCCCCGCACTCACACAGCGACCCCGGCCCCGCCCCCGCCCCGCGCTCACACAGCGACCCCGGCCCCGCCCCGCGCTCACACAGCGACCCCGGCCCCGCCCCGCGCTCACACAGTGACACCGACCCCGCCCCACGCTCACACAGTGACCCCGGCCCCGCCCCACGCTCACACAGCGACCCTGGCCCCGCCCCCGTACTCACACAGCGACCCCGACCCCGCCCCGCACTGACAAAGTGACCCCGCCCCCCGCCCCGCGCTCACACAGCGACCCCGGCCCCACCCCGCGCTCACACAGTGACCCCAACCCCGCCCCGCGCTCACACAGCGACCCCGACCCCGGCCCCGCCCCGCGCTCACACAGCGACCACAACCCCGCCCCGCGCTCACACAGCGACCCCAACCCCGCCCCGCGCTCACACAGCAACCCCAACCCCGCTCCGCGCTCACACAGCGACCCCGCCCCGCGCTCACACAGCGACCCCGGCCCCGCCCCCACACAGTGACCCAGCCCCGCGCTCACACAGTGACCCCGGCCCGCGCTCACACAGTGACCCCGGCCCGCGCTCACACAGCATCCCCGGCCCGCGCTCACACAGCATCCCCGGCCCGCGCTCACACAGCGACCCCGGCCCGCGCTCACACAGTGACCCCGGCCCGCGCTCACACAGCGACCCCGGCCCGCGCTCACACAGCGACCCCGGCCCGCGCTCACACAGCGACCCCGGCCCCGCCCCGCGCTCACACAGCGACCCCGGCCCCGCCCCGCGCTTACACAGCGACCCCGCCCCGCGCTCACACAGCGACCCCGGCCCCGCCCCGCGCTCACACAGCGACCCCGGCCCGCGCTCACACAGCGACCCCGGCCCGCGCTCACACAGTGACCCCGGCCCCGCCCCGCGCTCACACAGTGACCCCGGCCCCCGCCCCGCGCTCACACAGCGACCCCGGCCCCGCCCCGCGCTCACACAGCGACCCCGGCCCCACCCCGCGCTCACACAGCGACCCCGCCCCGCGCTCACACAGTGACCCCGGCCCGCGCTCACACAGTGACCCCAGCCCGCGCTCACACAGTGACCCCGACCCGCGCTCACACAGCATCCCCGGCCCGCGCTCACACAGCGACCCCGGCCCGCGCTCACACAGTGACCCCGGCCCGCGCTCACACAGCGACCCCGGCCCGCGCTCACACAGCGACCCCGGCCAGCGCTCACACAGCGACCCCGGCCCGCGCTCACACAGTGACCCCGGCCCGCGCTCACACAGTGACCCTGGCCCGCGCTCACACAGAGACTCCTGCCCGCGCTCACACAACGACCCCGGCCCGCGCTCACACAGCGACCCCGGCCCGCGCTCACACAGCGACCCCGGCCCGCGCTCACACAGTGACCCCGGCCCGCGCTCACACAGTGACCCTGGCCCGCGCTCACACAGAGACTCCTGCCCGCGCTCACACAACGACCCCGCCCCGCACTCACACAGCGACCCCGGCCCCGCCCCGCGCTCACACAGCGACCCCGGCCCCCCCCACGCTCACACAGTGACCCCGACCCCGCCCCACGCTCACACAGCGACCCCGGCCCCGCCCCACACTCACACAGTGACCCCGCCCCCCGCCCCGCGTTCACACAGCGACCCCGGCCCCACCCCGCGCTCACACAGTGACCCCAACCCCGCCCCGCGCTCACAAAGCGACCCCAACCCCGCCCGCGCTCACACAGCGACCCCAACCCCGCCCCGCGCTCACACAGCGACCCCGCCCCGCGCTCACACAGCGACCCCGGCCCCGCCCCGCGCTCACACAGTGACTCCGACCCCGCCCCGCGCTCACACAGCGACCCCGCCCCGCGCTCACACAGCGACCCCGCCCCGCCCCGCGCTCACACAGCGACCCCGACCCCGCCCCGCGCTCACACAGCGACCCCGCCCCGCGCTCACACAGCGAACCCGGCCCCGCCCCGCGCTAACACAGCGACCCTGGCCCCGCCCCGCGCTCACACAGCGACCCCGGCCCCGCCCCGCACTCACACAGCGACCCCGGCCCCGCCCCGCGCTCACACAGCGACCCCGGCCCCCCCCGCGCTCACACAGCGACCCCGGCCCCGCCCCACGCTCACACAGTGACCCCGACCCCGCCCCACGCTCACACAGCGACCCCGGCCCCGGCCCCGCCCCGCGCTCACACAGTGACCCGGCCCCGCCCCGCACTCACACAGTGACCCCGGCCCCGCCCCGCACTCACACAGTGACCCCGGCCCCGGCCCCGCCCCGCGCTCACACAGTGACCCGGCCCCGCCCCGCACTCACACAGTGACCCCGGCCCCGCCCCGCGCTCACACAGCGACCCCGACCCCGCCCCGCGCTCACAAAGCGACCCCAACCCCGCCCCGCGCTCACAAAGCGACCCCAACCCCGCCCCGCGCTCACACAGCGACCCCGCCCCGCGCTCACACAGCGACCCTGGCCCCGCCCCGCGCTCACACAGTGACCCCGCCCCGCGCTCACACAGTGACCTCGGCCCGCGCTCACACAGTGACCCCGGCCCGCGCTCACACAGTGACCCCGGCCCGCGCTCACACAGTGACACCGGCCCGCGCTCACACAGTGACCCCGGCCCGCGCTCACACAGTGACCCCGGCCCGCGCTCACACAGCATCCCCGGCCCGCGCTCACACAGCGACCCCGGCCCGCGCTCACACAGTGACCCCGGCCCGCGCTCACACAGCGACCCCGGCCCGCGCTCACACAGCATCCCCGGCCCGCGCTCACACAGCGATCCCGGCCCGCGCTCACACAGTGACCCCGGCCTGCGCTCACACAGCGACCCCGGCCCGCGCTCACACAGCGACTCCGACCCCAGCCCCGCCCCGCGCTCACACAGCGACCCCGGCCCCGCCCCGCACTCACACAGCGACCCCGGCCCCGCCCCGCACTCACACAGCGACCCCGGCCCTCGCCCCGCACTCACACAGTGACCCCGGCCCCGCGCTCACACAGCGACCCTGGCCTCGCCCCGCGCTCACACAGCGACCCCGGCCCCGCCCCGCACTCACACAGTGACCCCGGCCCCGCACTCACACAGCGACCCTGGCCTCGCCCCGCGCTCACACAGCGACCCCGGCCCCGCCCCGCACTCACACAGCGACCCCGGCCCCGCCCCCGCCCCGCGCTCACACAGCGACCCCGGCCCCGCCCCGCGCTCACACAGCGACCCCGGCCCCGCCCCGCGCTCACACAGTGACACCGACCCCGCCCCACGCTCACACAGTGACCCCGGCCCCGCCCCACGCTCACACAGCGACCCTGGCCCCGCCCCCGTACTCACACAGCGACCCCGACCCCGCCCCGCACTGACAAAGTGACCCCGCCCCCCGCCCCGCGCTCACACAGCGACCCCGGCCCCACCCCGCGCTCACACAGTGACCCCAACCCCGCCCCGCGCTCACACAGCGACCCCGACCCCGGCCCCGCCCCGCGCTCACACAGCGACCACAACCCCGCCCCGCGCTCACACAGCGACCCCAACCCCGCCCCGCGCTCACACAGCAACCCCAACCCCGCTCCGCGCTCACACAGCGACCCCGCCCCGCGCTCACACAGCGACCCCGGCCCCGCCCCGCGCTCACACAGTGACCCAGCCCCGCGCTCACACAGTGACCCCGGCCCGCGCTCACACAGTGACCCCGGCCCGCGCTCACACAGCATCCCCGGCCCGCGCTCACACAGCATCCCCGGCCCGCGCTCACACAGCGACCCCGGCCCGCGCTCACACAGTGACCCCGGCCCGCGCTCACACAGCGACCCCGGCCCGCGCTCACACAGCGACCCTGGCCCGCGCTCACACAGCGACCCCGGCCCCGCCCCGCGCTCACACAGCGACCCCGGCCCCGCCCCGCGCTTACACAGCGACCCCGCCCCGCGCTCACACAGCGACCCCGGCCCCGCCCCGCGCTCACACAGCGACCCCGGCCCGCGCTCACACAGCGACCCCGGCCCGCGCTCACACAGTGACCCCGGCCCCGCCCCGCGCTCACACAGTGACCCCGGCCCCCGCCCCGCGCTCACACAGCGACCCCGGCCCCGCCCCGCGCTCACACAGCGACCCCGGCCCCACCCCGCGCTCACACAGCGACCCCGCCCCGCGCTCACACAGCGACCCCGGCCCGCGCTCACACAGCGACCCCGGCCCGCGCTCACACAGTGACCCCGGCCCCGCCCCGCGCTCTCACAGCGACCCCGGCCCGCGCTCACACAGCGACCCCGGCCCGCGCTCACACAGCGACCCCGCCCCCCCGGCCCCGCCCCGCGCTCACACAGCGACCCCGCCCCCCCGACCCCGCCCCGCGCTCACACAGTGACCCCGCCCCGCGCTCACACAGTGACCCCGCCCCGCGCTCACACAGTGACCCCGCCCCGCGCTCACACAGTGACCCCGCCCCGCGCTCACACAGCGACCCCGGCCCGCGCTCACACAGTGACCCCGCCCTGCGCTCACACAGTGACCCCGCCCCGCGCTCACACAGCGACCCCGGCCCGCGCTCACACAGTGACCCCGCCCCGTGCTCACACAGCGACCCCGGCCCGCGCTCACACAGTGACCCCGCCCCGCGCTCACACAGTGACCCCGCCCCGCGCTCACACAGTGACCCCGCCCCGCGCTCACACAGTGACCCCGGCCCGCGCTCACACAGTGACCCCGCCCCGCGCTCACACAGTGACCCCGCCCCGCGCTCACACAGTGACCCCGCCCCGCGCTCACACAGTGACCCCGCCCCGCGCTCACACAGCGACCCCGGCCCGCGCTCACACAGCGACCCCGCCCCCCCGGCCCCGCCCCGCGCTCACACAGCGACCCCGCCCCCCCGGCCCCGCCCCGCGCTCACACAGCGACCCCGCCCCCCCGGCCCCGCCCCGCGCTCACACAGCGACCCCGCCCCCCCGGCCCCGCCCCGCGCTCACACAGCGACCCCGGCCCCGCCCTCGCCCCACGCTCACACAGCGACCCCGACCCCGGCCCCGCGCTCACACAGCGACCCCGACCCCGCCCCGCGCTCACACAGCGACCCCGCCCCCTGCCCCGCCCCGCGCTCACACAGCGACCCCGCCCCCGCCCCCGCCCCGCGCTCACACAGCGACCCCGCCCCCGCCCCGCGCTCACACAGCGACCTCGGCCCTCGCCCCGCACTCACACAGCGACCCCGACCCCGGCCCCGCGCTCACACAGCGACCCCGGCCCCGCCCCGCGCTCACACAGCGACCCCGCCCCCTGCCCCGCCCCGCGCTCACACAGCGACCCCGGCCCCGCTCCGCACTCACACAGCGACCCCGGCCCCGCTCCGCACTCACACAGTGACCCCGGCCCCGCCCCGCACTCACACAGTGACCCCGACCCCGCCCCGCACTCACACAGCGACCCCGGCCCCGCACCCGTACTCACACAGCGACCCCGGCCCCACCCCGCACTCACACAGTGACCCCGGCCCCACCCCGCACTCACACAGTGACCCCGGCCCCACCCCGTACTCACACAGCGACCCCGGCCCCGCACCCGTACTCACACAGCGACCCCGGCCCCACCCCGCACTCACACAGTGACCCCGGCCCCACCCCGCACTCACACAGCAACCCCGGCCCCGCCCCGCACTCACACAGTGACCCCGGCCCCGCCCCGCACTCACACAGTGACCTCGGCCCCGCCCCGCACTCACACAGTGACCCCGGCCCCGCCCCGCACTCACACAGTGACCCCGGCCCCGCCCCGCACTCACACAGCGACCCCGGCCCCACCCCGCACTCACACAGTGACCCCGGCCCCGCCCCGCACTCGCACAGTGACCCCGGCCCCGCCCCGCACTCACACAGCGACCCCGGCCCCGCCCCCGCCCCACACTCACACAGCGACCCCGGCCCCACCCCGCACTCACACAGTGACCCCGGCCCCGCCCCGCACTCACACAGTGACCCCGGCCCCGCCCCACACTCACACAGTGACCCCGGCCCCGCCCCGCACTCACACAGTGACCCCGACCCCGCCCCACACTCACACAGTGACCCCGATCCCGCCCCGCACTCACACAGTGACCCCGACCCCGCCCCGCACTCACACAGTGACCCCGACCCCGCCCCGCACTCACACAGTGACCCCGGCCCCGCCCCGCACTCACACAGCGACCCCGGCCCCGCCCCGCACTCACACAGCGACCCCGGCCCCGCCCCGCACTCACACAGTGACCCCGACCCCGCCCCACACTCACACAGTGACCCCGATCCCGCCCCGCACTCACACAGTGACCCCGACCCCGCCCCGCACTCACACAGTGACCCCGGCCCCGCCCCGCACTCACACAGTGACCCCGACCCCGCCCCGCACTCACACAGTGACCCCGACCCCGCCCCGCACTCACACAGTGACCCCGGCCCCGCCCCGCACTCACACAGCGACCCCGACCCCGCCCCACACTCACACAGTGACCCCGACCCCGCCCCGCACTCACACAGTGACCCCGACCCCGCCCCGCACTCACACAGTGACCCCGGCCCCGCCCCGCACTCACACAGTGACCCCGGCCCCGCCCCGCGCTCACACAGCGACCCCGACCCCGCCCCACACTCACACAGTGACCCCGACCCCGCCCCGCACTCACACAGTGACCCCGACCCCGCCCCGCACTCACACAGTGACCCCGGCCCCGCCCCGCACTCACACAGCGACCCCGGCCCCGCCCCGCACTCACACAGTGACCCCGGCCCCGCCCCGCACTCACACAGTGACCCCGGCCCCGCCCCGCTCTCACACAGTGACCCCGACCCCGCCCCGCACTCACACAGTGACCCCGACCCCGCCCCGCACTCACACAGTGACCCCGGCCCCGCCCCGCACTCACACAGCGACCCCGGCCCCGCCCCGCACTCACACAGCGACCCCGGCCCCGCCCCGCACTCACACAGTGACCCCGACCCCGCCCCGCACTCACACAGTGACCCCGGCCCCGCCCCGCGCTCACACAGCGACCGCGGCCCCGCCCCGCACTCACACAGTGACCCCGGCCCCGCCCCGCACTCACCCAGTGACCCCGGCCCCGCCCCGCACTCACACAGCGACCCCGGCCCCGCCCCGCACTCACACAGCGACCCCGGCCCCGCACCCGTACTCACACAGCGACCCCGGCCCCGCCCCGCACTCACACAGCGACCCCGGCCCCGCCCCGCACTCACACAGCGACCCCGGCCCCGCCCCGCACTCACACAGCGACCCCGGCCCCGCCCCGCACTCACACAGTGACCCCGGCCCCGCCCCGCACTCACACAGCGACCCCGGCCCCGCCCCGCACTCACACAGCGACCCCGACCCCGCCCCGCACTCACACAGTGACCCCGGCCCCGCCTCGCACTCACACAGTGACCCCGACCCCGCCCCGCACTCACACAGTGACCCCGGCCCCGCCTCGCACTCACACAGCGACCCCGGCCCCGCCCCACACTCACACAGTGACCCCGGCCCCGCCCCGCGCTCACACAGCGACCCCGGCCCCGCCCCCGCACTCACACAGCGACACCGCCCCCGCCCCGCACTCACACAGTGACCCCGGCCCCGCCCCGCACTCACACAGTGACCCCGGCCCCGCCCCGCACTCACACAGCGACCCCGGCCCCGCCCCGCACTCACACAGCGACCCCGGCCCCGCCCCGCGCTCACACAGCGACCCCGGCCCCGCCCCGCGCTCACACAGCGACCCCGGCCCCGCCCCGCGCTCACACAGTGACCCCGCCCCGCCCCGCGCTCACACAGTGACCCCGGCCCCGCCCCGCACTCACACAGTGACCCCGGCCCCGCCCCGCGCTCACACAGCGACCCCGGCCCCGCCCCGCGCTCACACAGTGACCCCGGCCCCGCCCCGCACTCACACAGTGACCCCGGCCCCGCCCCGCACTCACACAGTGACCCCGGCCCCGCCCCGCACTCACACAGTGACCCCGGCCCCGCCCCGCACTCACACAGTGACCCCGCCCCCGCTCCGCACTCACACAGTGACCCCGGCCCCGCCCTGCACTCACACAGTGACCCCGGCCCCGCCCCGCACTCACACAGTGACCCCGGCCCCGCCCCGCGCTCACACAGCGACCCCGGCCCCGCCCCGCGCTCACACAGCGACCCCGGCCCCGCCCCACGCTCACACAGTGACCCCGCCCCGCCCCGCGCTCACACAGTGACCCCGGCCCCGCCCCGCGCTCACACAGTGACCCCGGCCCCGCCCCGCACTCACACAGTGACCCCGGCCCCGCCCCGCACTCACACAGCGACCCCGGCCCCGCCCCGCGCTCACACAGCGACCCCGGCCCCGCCCCGCACTCACACAGTGACCCCGGCCCCGCCCCACGCTCACACAGTGACACCGCCCCCGCCCCGCACTCACACAGTGACCCCGGCCCCGCCCCACGCTCACACAGCGACACCGCCCCCGCCCCGCACTCACACAGTGACCCCGGCCCCGCCCCGCGCTCACACAGTGACCCCGGCCCCGCCCCGCGCTCACACAGTGACCCCGGCCCCGCTCCGCACTCACACAGTGACCCCGGCCCCGCCCCGCACTCACACAGCGACCCCGGCCCCGCCCCGCGCTCACACAGTGACCCCGCCCCGCCCCGCGCTCACACAGTGACCCCGGCCCCGCCCCGCACTCACACAGCGACCCCGGCCCCGCCCCCCGCACTCACACAGCGACCCCGGCCCCGCCCCGCACTCACACAGCGACCCCGGCCCCGCCCCGCACTCACACAGCGACCCCGGCCCCGCCCCGCGCTCACACAGTGACCCCGGCCCCGCCCCGCGCTCACACAGCGACCCCGGCCCCGCCCCCCGCACTCACACAGCGACCCCGGCCCCGCCCCGCGCTCACACAGCGACCCCGGCCCCGCCCCGCGCTCACACAGTGACCCCGCCCCGCGCTCACACAGTGACCCCGCCCCGCACTCACACAGTGACCCCGCCCCGCACTCACACAGTGACCCCGCCCCGCGCTCACACAGCGACCCCGGCCCCGCCCCGCGCTCACACAGCGACCCCGGCCCCGCCCCCGCCCCGTGCTCACACAGTGACCCCGGCCCCGCCCCGCACTCACACAGCGACCCCGGCCCCGCCCCGCACTCACACAGTGACCCCGGCCCCGCCCCCGCCCCGCGCTCACACAGTGACCCCGGCCCCGCCCCGCGCTCACACAGTGACCCCGGCCCCGCCCCCGCCCCGCGCTCACACAGCGACCCCGGCCCCCCCCCGCACTCACACAGTGACCCCGGCCCCGCCCCCGCCCCGCACTCACACAGCGACCCCGGCCCCCCCCCGCACTCACACAGTGACCCCGGCCCCCCCCCGCACTCACACAGTGACCCCGGCCCCGCCCCCGCCCCGCACTCACACAGCGACCCCGGCCCCCCCCCGCACTCACACAGCGACCCCGGCCCCCCCCCGCACTCACACAGTGACCCCGGCCCCGCCCCCGCCCCGCACTCACACAGTGACCCCGGCCCCGCCCCGCACTCACACAGCGACCCCGGCCCCCCCCCGCACTCACACAGTGACCCCGGCCCCGCCCCCGCCCCGCACTCACACAGCGACCCCGGCCCCCCCCCGCACTCACACAGCGACCCCGGCCCCCCCCCGCACTCACACAGTGACCCCGGCCCCCCCCCGCACTCACACAGTGACCCCGGCCCCGCCCCCGCCCCGCGCTCACACAGTGACCCCGGCCCCCCCCCGCGCTCACACAGTGACCCCGGCCCCGCCCCGCGCTCACACAGTGACCCCGGCCCCGCCCCGCACTCACACAGCGACCCCGGCCCCCCCCCGCACTCACACAGCGACCCCGGCCCCGCCCCCGCCCCGCACTCACACAGCGACCCCGGCCCCGCCCCGCGCTCACACAGCGACCCCGGCCCCGCCCCGCGCTCACACAGTGACCCCGGACCCGCCCCGCGCTCACACAGCGACCCCGGCCCCGCCCCCGCGCTCACACAGTGACCCCGGCCCCGCCCCCGCGCTCACACAGCGACCCCGGCCCCGCCCCGCACTCACACAGCGACCCCGGCCCCGCCCCCGCCCCGCGCTCACACAGCGACCCCGGCCCCCCCCCGCACTCACACAGCGACCCCGGCCCCGCCCCGCGCTCACACAGCGACCCCGGCCCCGCCCCGCGCTCACACAGTGACCCCGGCCCCGCCCCGCGCTCACACAGCGACCCCGGCCTCGCCCCGCACTCACACAGCGACCCCGGCCTCGCCCCGCACTCACACAGCGACCCCGGCCCCACCCCGCGCTCACACAGTGACCCCGGCCCCACCCCGCGCTCACACAGTGACCCCGGCCCCGCCCCGCGCTCACACAGCGACCCCGGCCCCGCCCCACGCTCACACAGCGACCCCGACCCCGGCCCCGCCCCGCGCTCACACAGCGACCCCGACCCCGGCCCCGCCCCGCGCTCACACAGCGACCCCAACCCCGCCCCGCGCTCACACAGCGACCCCGACCCCGGCCCCGCCCCGCGCTCACACAGCGACCCCAACCCCGCCCCGCGCTCCCACAGCGACCCCGCCCCGCGCTCACACAGCGACCCCGGCCCCGCCCCGCGCTCACACAGCGACCCCAACCCCGCCCCGCGCTCACACAGCGACCCCAACCCCGCTCCGCGCTCACACAGCGACCCCGCCCCGCGCTCACACAGCGACCCCGGCCCCGCCCCGCGCTCACACAGCGACCCCAACCCCGCCCCGCGCTCACACAGCGACCCCAACCCCGCTCCGCGCTCACACAGCGACCCCGCCCCGCGCTCACACAGCGACCCCGGCCCCGCCCCGCGCTCACACAGTGACCCCAACCCCGCCCCGCGCTCACACAGCGACCCCAACCCCGCCCCGCGCTCACACAGCGACCCCAACCCCGCTCCGCGCTCACACAGCGACCCCGCCCCGCGCTCACACAGTGACCCCGGCCCGCGCTCACACAGTGACCCCAGCCCGCGCTCACACAGTGACCCCGACCCGCGCTCACACAGCATCCCCGGCCCGCGCTCACACAGCGACCCCGGCCCGCGCTCACACAGTGACCCCGGCCCGCGCTCACACAGCGACCCCGGCCCGCGCTCACACAGCGACCCCGGCCAGCGCTCACACAGCGACCCCGGCCCGCGCTCACACAGTGACCCCGGCCCGCGCTCACACAGTGACCCTGGCCCGCGCTCACACAGAGACTCCTGCCCGCGCTCACACAACGACCCCGGCCCGCGCTCACACAGCGACCCCGGCCCGCGCTCACACAGCGACCCCGGCCCACGCTCACACAGTGACCCCGGCCCGCGCTCACACAGTGACCCTGGCCCGCGCTCACACAGAGACTCCTGCCCGCGCTCACACAGTGACCCCGCCCCCGCCCCGCACTCACACAGCGACCCCGGCCCGCGCTCACACAGCGACCCCGGCCCACGCTCACACAGTGACCCCGCCCCCGCCCCGCACTCACACAGCGACCCCGGCCCCGCCCCACGCTCACACAGTGACCCCGACCCCGCCCCGCACTCACACAGTGACCCCGGCCCCGCCCCGCGCTCACACAGTGACCCCGGCCCCGCCCCGCGCTCACACAGTGACCCCGACCCCGGCCCCGCCCTCACACAGCGACCCCAACCCCGCCCCGCGCTCACAAAGCGACCCCAACCCCGCCCGCGCTCACACAGCGACCCCAACCCCGCCCCGCGCTCACACAGCGACCCCGCCCCGCGCTCACACAGCGACCCCGGCCCCGCCCCGCGCTCACACAGTGACTCCGACCCCGCCCCGCGCTCACACAGCGACCCCGCCCCGCGCTCACACAGCGACCCCGCCCCGCGCTCACACAGCGACCCCGGCCCCGCCCCGCGCTCACACAGTGACCCCGGCCCCGCCCCGCGCTCACACAGTGACCCCGGCCCCGCCCCGCGCTCACACAGCGACCCCGCCCCGCGCTCACACAGCGACCCCGGCCCGCGCTCACACAGCGACCCCGGCCCGCGCTCACACAGCATCCCCGGCCCGCGCTCACACAGCGATCCCGGCCCGCGCTCACACAGCGACCCCGGCCCCGCCCCCGTACTCACACAGCGACCCCGGCCCCGCCCCACACTGACAAAGTGACCCCGCCCCGCGCTCACACAGCGACCCCGGCCCCACCCCGCGCTCACACAGTGACCCCAACCCCGCCCCGCGCTCACACAGCGACCCCGACCCCGGCCCCGCCCCGCGCTCACACAGTGACCCCAACCCCGCCCCGCGCTCACACAGCGACCCCGCCCCGCGCTCACACAGCGACCCCAACCCCGCCCCGCGCTCACACAGCGACCCCAACCCCGCCCTGCGCTCACACAGCGACCCCAACCCCGCCCCGCGCTCACAAAGCGACCCCAACCCCGCTCCGCGCTCAAACAGCGACCCCGCCCCGCGCTCACACAGCGACCCCGGCCCCGCCCCGCGCTCACACAGTGACCCCGGCCCGCGCTCACACAGTGACCCCAGCCTGCGCTCACACAGTGACCCCGACCCGCGCTCACACAGCATCCCCGGCCCGCGCTCACACAGCGACCCCGGCCCGCGCTCACACAGTGACCCCGGCCCGCGCTCACACAGCGACCCCGGCCCGCGCTCACACAGCGACCCCGGCCAGCGCTCACACAGCGACCCCGGCCCGCGCTCACACAGTGACCCCGGCCCGCGCTCACACAGTGACCCTGGCCCGCGCTCACACAGAGACTCCTGCCCGCGCTCACACAACCACCCCGGCCCGCGCTCACACAGCGACCCCGGCCCGCGCTCACACAGCGACCCCGGCCCGCGCTCACACAGTGACCCCGGCCCGCGCTCACACAGTGACCCTGGCCCGCGCTCACACAGAGACTCCTGCCCGCGCTCACACAACGACCCCGCCCCGCACTCACACAGCGACCCCGGCCCCGCCCCGCGCTCACACAGCGACCCCGGCCCCCCCCCACGCTCACACAGTGACCCCGACCCCGCCCCACGCTCACACAGCGACCCCGGCCCCGCCCCACACTCACACAGTGACCCCGCCCCCCGCCCCGCGTTCACACAGCGACCCCGGCCCCACCCCGCGCTCACACAGTGACCCCAACCCCGCCCCGCGCTCACAAAGCGACCCCAACCCCGCCCGCGCTCACACAGCGACCCCAACCCCGCCCCGCGCTCACACAGCGACCCCGCCCCGCGCTCACACAGCGACCCCGGCCCCGCCCCGCGCTCACACAGTGACTCCGACCCCGCCCCGCGCTCACACAGCGACCCCGCCCCGCGCTCACACAGCGACCCCGCCCCGCGCTCACACAGCGACCCCGACCCCGCCCCGCGCTCACACAGCGACCCCGCCCCGCGCTCACACAGCGAACCCGGCCCCGCCCCGCGCTAACACAGCGACCCTGGCCCCGCCCCGCGCTCACACAGCGACCCCGGCCCCGCCCCGCACTCACACAGCGACCCCGGCCCCGCCCCGCGCTCACACAGCGACCCCGGCCCCCCCCGCGCTCACACAGCGACCCCGGCCCCGCCCCACGCTCACACAGTGACCCCGACCCCGCCCCACGCTCACACAGCGACCCCGGCCCCGGCCCCGCCCCGCGCTCACACAGTGACCCGGCCCCGCCCCGCACTCACACAGTGACCCCGGCCCCGCCCCGCACTCACACAGTGACCCCGGCCCCGGCCCCGCCCCGCGCTCACACAGTGACCCGGCCCCGCCCCGCACTCACACAGTGACCCCGGCCCCGCCCCGCGCTCACACAGCGACCCCGACCCCGCCCCGCGCTCACAAAGCGACCCCAACCCCGCCCCGCGCTCACAAAGCGACCCCAACCCCGCCCCGCGCTCACACAGCGACCCCGCCCCGCGCTCACACAGCGACCCTGGCCCCGCCCCGCGCTCACACAGTGACCCCGCCCCGCGCTCACACAGTGACCTCGGCCCGCGCTCACACAGTGACCCCGGCCCGCGCTCACACAGTGACCCCGGCCCGCGCTCACACAGTGACACCGGCCCGCGCTCACACAGTGACCCCGGCCCGCGCTCACACAGTGACCCCGGCCCGCGCTCACACAGCATCCCCGGCCCGCGCTCACACAGCGACCCCGGCCCGCGCTCACACAGTGACCCCGGCCCGCGCTCACACAGCGACCCCGGCCCGCGCTCACACAGCATCCCCGGCCCGCGCTCACACAGCGATCCCGGCCCGCGCTCACACAGTGACCCCGGCCTGCGCTCACACAGCGACCCCGGCCCGCGCTCACACAGCGACTCCGACCCCAGCCCCGCCCCGCGCTCACACAGCGACCCCGGCCCCGCCCCGCACTCACACAGCGACCCCGGCCCCGCCCCGCACTCACACAGCGACCCCGGCCCTCGCCCCGCACTCACACAGTGACCCCGGCCCCGCGCTCACACAGCGACCCTGGCCTCGCCCCGCGCTCACACAGCGACCCCGGCCCCGCCCCGCACTCACACAGTGACCCCGGCCCCGCACTCACACAGCGACCCTGGCCTCGCCCCGCGCTCACACAGCGACCCCGGCCCCGCCCCGCACTCACACAGCGACCCCGGCCCCGCCCCCGCCCCGCGCTCACACAGCGACCCCGGCCCCGCCCCGCGCTCACACAGCGACCCCGGCCCCGCCCCGCGCTCACACAGTGACACCGACCCCGCCCCACGCTCACACAGTGACCCCGGCCCCGCCCCACGCTCACACAGCGACCCTGGCCCCGCCCCCGTACTCACACAGCGACCCCGACCCC
Organism: Mustelus asterias; assembly: GCF_964213995.1. Taxonomy (NCBI): domain Eukaryota; kingdom Metazoa; phylum Chordata; class Chondrichthyes; order Carcharhiniformes; family Triakidae; genus Mustelus; species Mustelus asterias. The sequence continues at coordinate 27,969 of NW_027592544.1, read as the reverse complement.
GCCCCGCACTGACAAAGTGACCCCGCCCCCCGCCCCGCGCTCACACAGCGACCCCGGCCCCACCCCGCGCTCACACAGTGACCCCAACCCCGCCCCGCGCTCACACAGCGACCCCGACCCCGGCCCCGCCCCGCGCTCACACAGCGACCACAACCCCGCCCCGCGCTCACACAGCGACCCCAACCCCGCCCCGCGCTCACACAGCAACCCCAACCCCGCTCCGCGCTCACACAGCGACCCCGCCCCGCGCTCACACAGCGACCCCGGCCCCGCCCCGCGCTCACACAGTGACCCAGCCCCGCGCTCACACAGTGACCCCGGCCCGCGCTCACACAGTGACCCCGGCCCGCGCTCACACAGCATCCCCGGCCCGCGCTCACACAGCATCCCCGGCCCGCGCTCACACAGCGACCCCGGCCCGCGCTCACACAGTGACCCCGGCCCGCGCTCACACAGCGACCCCGGCCCGCGCTCACACAGCGACCCCGGCCCGCGCTCACACAGCGACCCCGGCCCCGCCCCGCGCTCACACAGCGACCCCGGCCCCGCCCCGCGCTTACACAGCGACCCCGCCCCGCGCTCACACAGCGACCCCGGCCCCGCCCCGCGCTCACACAGCGACCCCGGCCCGCGCTCACACAGCGACCCCGGCCCGCGCTCACACAGTGACCCCGGCCCCGCCCCGCGCTCACACAGTGACCCCGGCCCCCGCCCCGCGCTCACACAGCGACCCCGGCCCCGCCCCGCGCTCACACAGCGACCCCGGCCCCACCCCGCGCTCACACAGCGACCCCGCCCCGCGCTCACACAGCGACCCCGGCCCGCGCTCACACAGCGACCCCGGCCCGCGCTCAGACAGTGACCCCGGCCCCGCCCCGCGCTCTCACAGCGACCCCGGCCCGCGCTCACACAGCGACCCCGGCCCGCGCTCACACAGCGACCCCGCCCCCCCGGCCCCGCCCCGCGCTCACACAGCGACCCCGCCCCCCCGACCCCGCCCCGCGCTCACACAGTGACCCCGCCCCGCGCTCACACAGTGACCCCGCCCCGCGCTCACACAGTGACCCCGCCCCGCGCTCACACAGTGACCCCGCCCCGCGCTCACACAGCGACCCCGGCCCGCGCTCACACAGTGACCCCGCCCCGCGCTCACACAGTGACCCCGCCCCGCGCTCACACAGCGACCCCGGCCCGCGCTCACACAGTGACCCCGCCCCGTGCTCACACAGCGACCCCGGCCCGCGCTCACACAGTGACCCCGCCCCGCGCTCACACAGTGACCCCGCCCCGCGCTCACACAGTGACCCCGCCCCGCGCTCACACAGTGACCCCGGCCCGCGCTCACACAGTGACCCCGCCCCGCGCTCACACAGTGACCCCGCCCCGCGCTCACACAGTGACCCCGCCCCGCGCTCACACAGTGACCCCGCCCCGCGCTCACACAGCGACCCCGGCCCGCGCTCACACAGCGACCCCGCCCCCCCGGCCCCGCCCCGCGCTCACACAGCGACCCCGCCCCCCCGGCCCCGCCCCGCGCTCACACAGCGACCCCGCCCCCCCGGCCCCGCCCCGCGCTCACACAGCGACCCCGCCCCCCCGGCCCCGCCCCGCGCTCACACAGCGACCCCGGCCCCGCCCTCGCCCCACGCTCACACAGCGACCCCGACCCCGGCCCCGCGCTCACACAGCGACCCCGACCCCGCCCCGCGCTCACACAGCGGCCCCGCCCCCTGCCCCGCCCCGCGCTCACACAGCGACCCCGCCCCCGCCCCCGCCCCGCGCTCACACAGCGACCCCGCCCCCGCCCCGCGCTCACACAGCGACCTCGGCCCTCGCCCCGCACTCACACAGCGACCCCGACCCCGGCCCCGCGCTCACACAGCGACCCCGGCCCCGCCCCGCGCTCACACAGCGACCCCGCCCCCTGCCCCGCCCCGCGCTCACACAGCGACCCCGGCCCCGCTCCGCACTCACACAGCGACCCCGGCCCCGCTCCGCACTCACACAGTGACCCCGGCCCCGCCCCGCACTCACACAGTGACCCCGACCCCGCCCCGCACTCACACAGCGACCCCGGCCCCGCACCCGTACTCACACAGCGACCCCGGCCCCACCCCGCACTCACACAGTGACCCCGGCCCCACCCCGCACTCACACAGTGACCCCGGCCCCACCCCGTACTCACACAGCGACCCCGGCCCCGCACCCGTACTCACACAGCGACCCCGGCCCCACCCCGCACTCACACAGCGACCCCGGCCCCACCCCGCACTCACACAGTGACCCCGGCCCCACCCCGCACTCACACAGCAACCCCGGCCCCCCCCCGCACTCACACAGTGACCCCGGCCCCGCCCCGCACTCACACAGTGACCCCGGCCCCGCCCCGCACTCACACAGTGACCCCGGCCCCGCCCCGCACTCACACAGTGACCCCGGCCCCGCCCCGCACTCACACAGCGACCCCGGCCCCACCCCGCACTCACACAGTGACCCCGGCCCCGCCCCGCACTCGCACAGTGACCCCGGCCCCGCCCCGCACTCACACAGCGACCCCGACCCCGCCCCCGCCCCACACTCACACAGCGACCCCGGCCCCACCCCGCACTCACACAGTGACCCCGGCCCCGCCCCGCACTCACACAGTGACCCCGGCCCCGCCCCACACTCACACAGTGACCCCGGCCCCGCCCCGCACTCACACAGTGACCCCGATCCCGCCCCGCACTCACACAGTGACCCCGACCCCGCCCCGCACTCACACAGTGACCCCGACCCCGCCCCGCACTCACACAGTGACCCCGGCCCCGCCCCGCACTCACACAGCGACCCCGGCCCCGCCCCGCACTCACACAGCGACCCCGGCCCCGCCCCGCACTCACACAGTGACCCCGACCCCGCCCCACACTCACACAGTGACCCCGATCCCGCCCCGCACTCACACAGTGACCCCGACCCCGCCCCGCACTCACACAGTGACCCCGACCCCGCCCCGCACTCACACAGTGACCCCGGCCCCGCCCCGCACTCACACAGCGACCCCGGCCCCGCCCCGCACTCACACAGTGACCCCGGCCCCGCCCCGCACTCACACAGCGACCCCGGCCCCGCCCCGCACTCACACAGTGACCCCGACCCCGCCCCGCACTCGCACAGTGACCCCGACCCCGCCCCGCACTCACACAGTGACCCCGGCCCCGCCCCGCGCTCACACAGCGACCCCGGCCCCGCCCCGCACTCACACAGTGACCCCGGCCCCGCCCCGCACTCACACAGCGACCCCGGCCCCGCCCCGCACTCACACAGCGACCCCGGCCCCGCCCCGCACTCACACAGTGACCCCGACCCCGCCCCGCACTCACACAGTGACCCCGGCCCCGCCCCGCACTCACACAGCGACCCCGACCCCGCCCCGCACTCACACAGCGACCCCGGCCCCGCCCCGCACTCACACAGTGACCCCGACCCCGCCTCGCACTCACACAGTGACCCCGACCCCGCCCCGCGCTCACACAGCGACCCCGACCCCGCCCCGCACTCACACAGCGACCCCGGCCCCGCCCCGCACTCACACAGTGACCCCGGCCCCGCCCCGCACTCACACAGCGACCCCGGCCCCGCCCCACACTCACACAGTGACCCCGCCCCGCTCCGCACTCACACAGTGACCCCGGCCCCGCCCCGCGCTCACACAGTGACCCCGGCCCCGCCCCGCACTCACACAGCGACCCCGGCCCCGCCCCGCGCTCACACAGCGACCCCGGCCCCGCCCCGCACTCACACAGTGACCCCGGCCCCGCCCCACGCTCACACAGTGACACCGCCCCCGCCCCGCACTCACACAGTGACCCCGGCCCCGCCCCGCGCTCACACAGCGACCCCGGCCCCGCCCCGCACTCACACAGTGACCCCGGCCCCGCCCCGCACTCACACAGTGACCCCGGCCCCGCCCCGCACTCACACAGCGACCCCGGCCCCGCCCCGCGCTCACACAGCGACCCCGGCCCCGCCCCCCGCACTCACACAGCGACCCCGGCCCCGCCCCGCGCTCACACAGCGACCCCGGCCCCGCCCCGCGCTCACACAGCGACCCCGGCCCCGCCCCGCGCTCACACAGCGACCCCGGCCCCCGCCCCGCGCTCACACAGCGACACCGCCCCCGCCCCGCACTCACACAGTGACCCCGGCCCCGCCCCCGCCCCGCACTCACACAGTGACCCCGGCCCCGCCCCGCACTCACACAGTGACCCCGGCACCGCCCCGCGCTCACACAGCGACCCCGGCCCCGCCCCGCGCTCACACAGCGACCCGGCCCCGCCCCGCACTCACACAGCGACCCCGGCCCCGCCCCGCGCTCACACAGCGACCCCGGCCCCGCCCCGCGCTCACACAGCGACACCGCCCCTGCCCCGCCCCGCGCTCACACAGCGACCCCGGCCCCGCCCCGCGCTCACACAGTGACCCCGGCCCCGCCCCGCGCTCACACAGTGACCCCGGCCCCGCCCCGCACTCACACAGTGACCCCGGCCCCGCCCCGCACTCACACAGTGACCCCGGCCCCGCCCCACGCTCACACAGTGACCCCGGCCCCGCCCCGCGCTCACACAGCGACCCCGGCCCCGCCCCACGCTCACACAGCGACCCCGGCCCCGCCCCACGCTCACACAGCGACCCCGGCCCCGCCCCACGCTCACACAGCGACCCCGCCCCCGCCCCGCTCTCACACAGCGACCCCGGCCCCGCCCCGCACTCACACAGTGACCCCGGCCCCGCCCCACGCTCACACAGTGACCCCGGCCCCGCCCCGCGCTCACACAGTGACCCCGGCCCCGCCCCGCGCTCACACAGTGACCCCGGCCCCGCCCCCGCGCTCACACAGTGACCCCGGCCCCGCCCCGCGCTCACACAGTGACCCCGGCCCCGCCCCGCACTCACACAGTGACCCCGCCCCCCGCCCCCCGCCCCGCGCTCACACAGCGACCCCGGCCCCGCCCCGCGCTCACACAGCGACCCCGCCCCGCGCTCACGCAGCGACCCCGGCCCGCCCCGCGCTCACACAGCGACCCCGGCCCGCCCCGCGCTCACACAGCGACCCGGCCCGCCCCGCGCTCACACAGCGACCCCGGCCCCGCCCCGCGCTCACACAGTGACCCCGCCCCGCACTCACACAGCGACCCCGGCCCGCCCCGCGCTCACACAGCGACCCCGGCCCCGCCCCGCGCTCACACAGTGACCCCGGCCCCGCCCCCGTACTCACACAGCGACCCCGGCCCCGCCCCGCGCTCACACAGTGACCCCGGCCCCGCCCCCGCGCTCACACAGTGACCCCGGCCCCGCCCCGCGCTCACACAGTGACCCCGGCCCCGCCCCCGTACTCACACAGCGACCCCGGCCCCGCCCCGCGCTCACACAGTGACCCCGGCCCCGCCCCCGCGCTCACACAGTGACCCCGGCCCCGCCCCCGCGCTCACACAGCGACCCCGGCCCCGCCCCGCGCTCACACAGCGACCCCGGCCCCGCCCCGCGCTCACACAGCGACCCCGGCACCGCCCCGCGCTCACACAGCGACCCCGGCCCCGCCCCGCGCTCACACAGCGACCCCGGCCCCGCCCCGCGCTCACACAGCGACCCCGGCCCCGCCCCGCGCTCACACAGCGACCCCGGCCCCGCCCCGCGCTCACACAGCGACCCCGGCCCCGCCCCGCACTCACACAGTGACCCCGGCCCCGCCCCGCGCTCACACAGTGACCCCGGCCCCGCCCTCAGTGACCCCGACCCCGCCCCCGCCCCGCGCTCACAGTGACCCCGGCCCCGCCCCGCGCTCACAGTGACCCCGGCCCCGCCCCGCACTCACACAGCGACCCCGGCCCCGCCCCACACTCACACAGTGACCCCGCCCCGCCCCGCGCTCACACAGCGACCCCGCCCCCGCCTCGCGCTCACACAGCGACCCCGGGCCCGCCCCGCACTCACACAGTGACCCCGGCCCCGCCCCGCGCTCACACAGCGACCCCGGCCCCGCCCCGCACTCACACAGCGACCCCGCCCCGCGCTCACACAGTGACACCGACCCCGCCCCACGCTCACACAGTGACCCCGGCCCCGCCCCCGTACTCACACAGCGACCCTGGCCCCGCCCCACACTGACACAGTGACCCCGCCCCCCGCCCCGCGCTCACACAGCGACCCCGGCCCCACCCCGCGCTCACACAGTGACCCCAACCCCGCCCCGCGCTCACACAGCGACCCCGACCCCGGCCCCGCCCCGCGCTCACACAGCGACCCCAACCCCGCCCCGCGCTCACACAGCGACCCCAACCCCGCCCCGCGCTCACACAGCGACCCCAACCCCGCTCCGCGCTCACACAGCGACCCCGGCCCCGCCCCGCGCTCACACAGTGACCCCGGCCCGCGCTCACACAGTGACCCCAGCCCGCGCTCACACAGTGACCCCGGCCCGCGCTCACACAGCATCCCCGGCCCGCGCTCACACAGCGACCCCGGCCCGCGCTCACACAGTGACCCCGGCCCGCGCTCACACAGTGACCCCGGCCCGCGCTCACACAGCATCCCCGGCCCGCGCTCACACAGCGACCCCGGCCCGCGCTCACACAGTGAGCCCGGCCCGCGCTCACACAACGACCCCGGCCCGCGATCACACAGCGACCCCGGCCCGCGCTCACACAGTGACCCTGGCCCGCGCTCACACAGCGACCCCGGCCCCGCCCCGCGCTCACACAGTGACCCCGGCCCCGCCCCGCACTCACACAGTGACCCCGGCCCCGCCCCGCACTCACACAGCGACCCCGGCCCGCGCTCACACAGTGACCCCGGCCCGCGCTCACACATCGACCCCGGCCCCGCCCCGCGCTCACACAGCGACCCCGGCCCGCGCTCACACAGCGACCCCGCCCCCCCGCCCCGCGCTCACACAGCGACCCCGCCCCCTGCCCCGCCCCGCGCTCACACAGCGACCCCGGCCCCGCCCCGCGCTCACACAGCGACCCCGGCCCCGCCCCCGCCCCGCGCTCACACAGCGACCCCGACCCCGGCCCCGCGCTCACACAGCGACCCCGACCCCGGCCCCGCCCCGCGCTCACACAGCGACCCTGGCCCCGCCCCCGCCCCGCGCTCACACAGCGACCCCGCCCCCGCCCCGCGCTCACACAGCGACCCCGCCCCCCCGCCCCGCGCTCACACAGCGACCCCGCCCCGCGCTCACACAGCGACCCCGCCCCCCCGCCCCGCGCTCACACAGCGACTCCGACCCCAGCCCCGCCCCGCGCTCACACAGCGACCTCGGCCCTCGCCCCGCACTCACACAGTGACCCCGGCCCCGCGCTCACACAGCGACCCCGGCCCCGCCCCGCACTCACACAGCGACCCCGGCCCCGCCCCGCACTCACACAGCGACCCCGGCCCCACCCCGCGCTCACACAGCGACCCCGGCCCCCCCCCGCGCTCACACAGCGACCCCGGCCCCCCCCCGCACTCACACAGCGACCCCGGCCCCGCCCCACGCTCACACCGTGACCCCGGCCCCGCCCCACGCTCACACAGCGACCCCGGCCCCGCCCCGCGCTCACACAGTGACCCCGGCCCCGCCCCGCACTCACACAGCGACCCCGGCCCCGCCCCGCACTCACACAGCGACCACGACCCCGGCCCCGCCCCGCACTCACACAGCGACCCCGGCCCCCCCCCGCGCTCACACAGCGACCCCGGCCCCCCCCCCGCGCTCACACAGCGACCCCGGCCCCGCCCCGCACTCACACAGCGACCCCGGCCCCCCCCCGCGCTCACACAGCGACCCCGGCCCCGCCCCGCGCTCACACAGCGACCCCGGCCCCCCCCCGCGCTCACACAGCGACCCCGGCCCCGCCCCGCCCCGCGCTCACACAGTGACACCGGCCCCGCCCCACGCTCACACAGCGACCCCGCCCCGCGCTCACACAGCCACCCCGGCCCCCGCCCCGCGCTCACACAGCGACCCCGGCCCCGCCCCGCGCTCACACAGCGACCCCGGCCCCGCCCCACGCTCACACAGCGACCCCGCCCCACGCTCACACAGCGACCCCGCCCCGCGCTCACACAGCGACCCCGCCCCGCGCTCACACAGCCACCCCGGCCCCCGCCCCGCGCTCACACAGCGACCCCGGCCCCCGCCCCGCGCTCACACAGCGACCCCGGCCCCGCCCCACGCTCACACAGCGACCCCGGCCCCGCCCCCGCCCCGCGCTCACACAGCGACCCCGGCCCCCCCCCGCACTCACACAGCGACCCCGGCCCCCCCCCGCACTCACACAGCGACCCCGGCCCCGCCCCACGCTCACACAGTGACCCCGGCCCCCCCCCGCACTCACACAGCGACCCCGGCCCCGCCCCACGCTCACACAGCGACCCCGCCCCGCGCTCACACAGTGACCCCGGCCCCCGCCCCGCGCTCACACAGCGACCCCGGCCCCCCCCCGCACTCACACAGCGACCCCGGCCCCGCCCCACGCTCACACAGTGACCCCGGCCCCGCCCCGCGCTCACACAGCGACCCCGGCCCCGCCCCACGCTCACACAGCGACCCCGGCCCCGCCCCACGCTCACACAGTGACCCCGCCCCCGCCCCGCTCTCACACAGTGACCCCGCCCCCGCCCCGCGCTCACACATCGACCCCGGCCCCGCCCCGCACTCACACAGTGACCCCGGCCCCGCCCCACGCTCACACAGTGACCCCGGCCCCGCCCCGCGCTCACACAGTGACCCCGGCCCCGCCCCGCACTCACACAGTGACCCCGCCCCCCGCCCCCCGCCCCGCGCTCACACAGCGACCCCGGCCCCACCCCGCGCTCACACAGTGACCCCAACCCCGCCCCGCGCTCACACAGCGACCACGACCCCGGCCCCGCCCCGCGCTCACACAGCGACCCCAACCCCGCCCCGCGCTCACAAAGCGACCCCAACCCCGCCCGCGCTCACACAGCGACCCCAACCCCGCCCCGCGCTCACACAGCGACCCCGCCCCGCGCTCACACAGCGACCCCGGCCCCGCCCCCGCCCCGCGCTCACACAGCGACCCCGGCCCCCCCCCGCACTCACACAGCGACCCCGGCCCCCCCCCGCACTCACACAGCGACCCCGGCCCCGCCCCACGCTCACACAGTGACCCCGGCCCCCCCCCGCACTCACACAGCGACCCCGGCCCCGCCCCACGCTCACACAGCGACCCCGCCCCGCGCTCACACAGTGACCCCGGCCCCCGCCCCGCGCTCACACAGTGACCCCGGCCCCGCCCCGCGCTCACACAGCGACCCCGGCCCCGCCCCACGCTCACACAGCGACCCCGGCCCCGCCCCACGCTCACACAGTGACCCCGCCCCCGCCCCGCTCTCACACAGTGACCCCGCCCCCGCCCCGCGCTCACACAGCGACCCCGGCCCCGCCCCGCACTCACACAGTGACCCCGGCCCCGCCCCACGCTCACACAGTGACCCCGGCCCCGCCCCGCGCTCACACAGTGACCCCGGCCCCGCCCCGCACTCACACAGTGACCCCGCCCCCCGCCCCCCGCCCCGCGCTCACACAGCGACCCCGGCCCCACCCCGCGCTCACACAGTGACCCCAACCCCGCCCCGCGCTCACACAGCGACCACGACCCCGGCCCCGCCCCGCGCTCACACAGCGACCCCAACCCCCCCCGCGCTCACACAGCGACCCCGGCCCCCCCCCCGCGCTCACACAGCGACCCCGGCCCCGCCCCGCACTCACACAGCGACCCCGGCCCCCCCCCGCGCTCACACAGCGACCCCGGCCCCGCCCCGCGCTCACACAGCGACCCCGGCCCCCCCCCGCGCTCACACAGCGACCCCGGCCCCGCCCCGCCCCGCGCTCACACAGTGACACCGGCCCCGCCCCACGCTCACACAGCGACCCCGCCCCGCGCTCACACAGCCACCCCGGCCCCCGCCCCGCGCTCACACAGCGACCCCGGCCCCGCCCCGCGCTCACACAGCGACCCCGGCCCCGCCCCACGCTCACACAGCGACCCCGCCCCACGCTCACACAGCGACCCCGCCCCGCGCTCACACAGCGACCCCGCCCCGCGCTCACACAGCCACCCCGGCCCCCGCCCCGCGCTCACACAGCGACCCCGGCCCCCGCCCCGCGCTCACACAGCGACCCCGGCCCCGCCCCACGCTCACACAGCGACCCCGGCCCCGCCCCCGCCCCGCGCTCACACAGCGACCCCGGCCCCCCCCCGCACTCACACAGCGACCCCGGCCCCCCCCCGCACTCACACAGCGACCCCGGCCCCGCCCCACGCTCACACAGTGACCCCGGCCCCCCCCCGCACTCACACAGCGACCCCGGCCCCGCCCCACGCTCACACAGCGACCCCGCCCCGCGCTCACACAGTGACCCCGGCCCCCGCCCCGCGCTCACACAGCGACCCCGGCCCCCCCCCGCACTCACACAGCGACCCCGGCCCCGCCCCACGCTCACACAGTGACCCCGGCCCCGCCCCGCGCTCACACAGCGACCCCGGCCCCGCCCCACGCTCACACAGCGACCCCGGCCCCGCCCCACGCTCACACAGTGACCCCGCCCCCGCCCCGCTCTCACACAGTGACCCCGCCCCCGCCCCGCGCTCACACATCGACCCCGGCCCCGCCCCGCACTCACACAGTGACCCCGGCCCCGCCCCACGCTCACACAGTGACCCCGGCCCCGCCCCGCGCTCACACAGTGACCCCGGCCCCGCCCCGCACTCACACAGTGACCCCGCCCCCCGCCCCCCGCCCCGCGCTCACACAGCGACCCCGGCCCCACCCCGCGCTCACACAGTGACCCCAACCCCGCCCCGCGCTCACACAGCGACCACGACCCCGGCCCCGCCCCGCGCTCACACAGCGACCCCAACCCCGCCCCGCGCTCACAAAGCGACCCCAACCCCGCCCGCGCTCACACAGCGACCCCAACCCCGCCCCGCGCTCACACAGCGACCCCGCCCCGCGCTCACACAGCGACCCCGGCCCCGCCCCCGCCCCGCGCTCACACAGCGACCCCGGCCCCCCCCCGCACTCACACAGCGACCCCGGCCCCCCCCCGCACTCACACAGCGACCCCGGCCCCGCCCCACGCTCACACAGTGACCCCGGCCCCCCCCCGCACTCACACAGCGACCCCGGCCCCGCCCCACGCTCACACAGCGACCCCGCCCCGCGCTCACACAGTGACCCTGGCCCCCGCCCCGCGCTCACACAGTGACCCCGGCCCCGCCCCGCGCTCACACAGCGACCCCGGCCCCGCCCCACGCTCACACAGCGACCCCGGCCCCGCCCCACGCTCACACAGTGACCCCGCCCCCGCCCCGCTCTCACACAGTGACCCCGCCCCCGCCCCGCGCTCACACAGCGACCCCGGCCCCGCCCCGCACTCACACAGTGACCCCGGCCCCGCCCCACGCTCACACAGTGACCCCGGCCCCGCCCCGCGCTCACACAGTGACCCCGGCCCCGCCCCGCACTCACACAGTGACCCCGCCCCCCGCCCCCCGCCCCGCGCTCACACAGCGACCCCGGCCCCACCCCGCGCTCACACAGTGACCCCAACCCCGCCCCGCGCTCACACAGCGACCACGACCCCGGCCCCGCCCCGCGCTCACACAGCGACCCCAACCCCGCCCCGCGCTCACAAAGCGACCCCAACCCCGCCCGCGCTCACACAGCGACCCCAACCCCGCCCCGCGCTCACACAGCGACCCCGCCCCGCGCTCACACAGCGACCCCGGCCCCGCCCCGCGCTCACACAGCGACCCCGGCCCGCGCTCACACAGCGACCCCGGCCCGCGCTCACACAGTGACCCCGGCCCCGCGCTCACACAGTGACCCCGACCCGCGCTCACACAGTGACCCCGGCCCCGCGCTCACACAGTGACCCCGGCCCCGCCCCGCACTCACACAGCGACCCCGCCCCGCGCTCACACAGTGACCCCGGCCCCCGCCCCGCGCTCACACAGCGACCCCGGCCCCCCCCCGCACTCACACAGCGACCCCGGCCCCGCCCCACGCTCACACAGTGACCCCGGCCCCGCCCCGCGCTCACACAGCGACCCCGGCCCCGCCCCACGCTCACACAGCGACCCCGGCCCCGCCCCACGCTCACACAGTGACCCCGCCCCCGCCCCGCTCTCACACAGTGACCCCGCCCCCGCCCCGCGCTCACACATCGACCCCGGCCCCGCCCCGCACTCACACAGTGACCCCGGCCCCGCCCCACGCTCACACAGTGACCCCGGCCCCGCCCCGCGCTCACACAGTGACCCCGGCCCCGCCCCGCACTCACACAGTGACCCCGCCCCCCGCCCCCCGCCCCGCGCTCACACAGCGACCCCGGCCCCACCCCGCGCTCACACAGTGACCCCAACCCCGCCCCGCGCTCACACAGCGACCACGACCCCGGCCCCGCCCCGCGCTCACACAGCGACCCCAACCCCGCCCCGCGCTCACAAAGCGACCCCAACCCCGCCCGCGCTCACACAGCGACCCCAACCCCGCCCCGCGCTCACACAGCGACCCCGCCCCGCGCTCACACAGCGACCCCGGCCCCGCCCCCGCCCCGCGCTCACACAGCGACCCCGGCCCCCGCCCCGCGCTCACACAGCGACCCCGGCCCCGCCCCACGCTCACACAGCGACCCCGGCCCCGCCCCCGCCCCGCGCTCACACAGCGACCCCGGCCCCCCCCCGCACTCACACAGCGACCCCGGCCCCCCCCCGCACTCACACAGCGACCCCGGCCCCGCCCCACGCTCACACAGTGACCCCGGCCCCCCCCCGCACTCACACAGCGACCCCGGCCCCGCCCCACGCTCACACAGCGACCCCGCCCCGCGCTCACACAGTGACCCCGGCCCCCGCCCCGCGCTCACACAGCGACCCCGGCCCCCCCCCGCACTCACACAGCGACCCCGGCCCCGCCCCACGCTCACACAGTGACCCCGGCCCCGCCCCGCGCTCACACAGCGACCCCGGCCCCGCCCCACGCTCACACAGCGACCCCGGCCCCGCCCCACGCTCACACAGTGACCCCGCCCCCGCCCCGCTCTCACACAGTGACCCCGCCCCCGCCCCGCGCTCACACATCGACCCCGGCCCCGCCCCGCACTCACACAGTGACCCCGGCCCCGCCCCACGCTCACACAGTGACCCCGGCCCCGCCCCGCGCTCACACAGTGACCCCGGCCCCGCCCCGCACTCACACAGTGACCCCGCCCCCCGCCCCCCGCCCCGCGCTCACACAGCGACCCCGGCCCCACCCCGCGCTCACACAGTGACCCCAACCCCGCCCCGCGCTCACACAGCGACCACGACCCCGGCCCCGCCCCGCGCTCACACAGCGACCCCAACCCCGCCCCGCGCTCACAAAGCGACCCCAACCCCGCCCGCGCTCACACAGCGACCCCAACCCCGCCCCGCGCTCACACAGCGACCCCGCCCCGCGCTCACACAGCGACCCCGGCCCCGCCCCCGCCCCGCGCTCACACAGCGACCCCGGCCCCCCCCCGCACTCACACAGCGACCCCGGCCCCCCCCCGCACTCACACAGCGACCCCGGCCCCGCCCCACGCTCACACAGTGACCCCGGCCCCCCCCCGCACTCACACAGCGACCCCGGCCCCGCCCCACGCTCACACAGCGACCCCGCCCCGCGCTCACACAGTGACCCCGGCCCCCGCCCCGCGCTCACACAGCGACCCCGGCCCCCCCCCGCACTCACACAGCGACCCCGGCCCCGCCCCACGCTCACACAGTGACCCCGGCCCCGCCCCGCGCTCACACAGCGACCCCGGCCCCGCCCCACGCTCACACAGCGACCCCGGCCCCGCCCCACGCTCACACAGTGACCCCGCCCCCGCCCCGCTCTCACACAGTGACCCCGCCCCCGCCCCGCGCTCACACAGCGACCCCGGCCCCGCCCCGCACTCACACAGTGACCCCGGCCCCGCCCCACGCTCACACAGTGACCCCGGCCCCGCCCCGCGCTCACACAGTGACCCCGGCCCCGCCCCGCACTCACACAGTGACCCCGCCCCCCGCCCCCCGCCCCGCGCTCACACAGCGACCCCGGCCCCACCCCGCGCTCACACAGTGACCCCAACCCCGCCCCGCGCTCACACAGCGACCACGACCCCGGCCCCGCCCCGCGCTCACACAGCGACCCCAACCCCGCCCCGCGCTCACAAAGCGACCCCAACCCCGCCCGCGCTCACACAGCGACCCCAACCCCGCCCCGCGCTCACACAGCGACCCCGCCCCGCGCTCACACAGCGACCCCGGCCCCGCCCCGCGCTCACACAGCGACCCCGGCCCGCGCTCACACAGCGACCCCGGCCCGCGCTCACACAGTGACCCCGGCCCCGCGCTCACACAGTGACCCCGACCCGCGCTCACACAGTGACCCCGGCCCCGCGCTCACACAGTGACCCCGGCCCCGCCCCGCACTCACACAGCGACCCCGGCCCCGCCCCGCGCTCACACAGTGACCCCGCCCCCGCGCTCACACAGCGACCCCGGCCCCGCCCCGCGCTCACACAGTGACCCCGGCCCCGCCCCGCACTCACACAGCGACCCCGGCCCCGCCCCACACTCACACAGTGACCCCGACCCCGCCCCGCACTCACACAGCGACCCCGGCCCCGCCCCGCGCTCACACAGTGACCCCGCCCCCGCGCTCACACAGCGACCCCGGCCCCGCCCCGCGCTCACACAGTGACCCCGGCCCCGCCCCACACTCACACAGTGACCCCGGCCCCGCCCCGCACTCACACAGTGACCCCGACCCCGCCCCGCACTCACACAGCGACCCCGGCCCCGCCCCGCACTCACACAGCGACCCCGGCCCCGCCCCCGCCCCGCGCTCACACAGTGACCCCGCCCCGCCCCGCACTCACACAGCGACCCCGGCCCCGCCCCCGCCCCGCGCTCACACAGCGACCCCGGCCCCGCCCCCGCCCCGCACTCACACAGCGAACCCGGCCCCGCCCCCGCCCCGCGCTCACACAGTGACCCCGGCCCCGCCCCGCACTCACACAGCGACCCCGGCCCCGCCCCGCACTCACACAGCGACCCCGGCCCCGCCCCCGCCCCGCGCTCACACAGTGACCCCGCCCCGCCCCGCACTCACACAGCGACCCCGGCCCCGCCCCCGCCCCGCGCTCACACAGTGACCCCGGCCCCGCCCCACGCTCACACAGTGACCCCGCCCCGCACTCACACAGCGACCCCGGCCCCGCCCACGCTCACACAGTGACCCCGGCCCCGCCCCGCGCTCACACAGCGACCCCGGCCCCGCCCCGCGCTCACACAGTGACCCCGGCCCCGCCCCGCGCTCACACAGTGACCCCGCCCCCCCCCCCCGCGCTCACACAGTGACCCCGGCCCCGCCCCGCGCTCACACAGCGACCCCGGCCCCGCCCCGCGCTCACACAGCGACCCCGCCCCGCGCTCACACAGCCACCCCGCCCCCCCCCCCGCGCTCACACAGTGACCCCGGCCCCGCCCCGCGCTCACACAGCGACCCCGGCCCCGCCCCGCGCTCACACAGCGACCCCGCCCCGCGCTCACACAGCCACCCCGGCCCCGCCCCGCGCTCACACAGCGACCCCGCCCCGCGCTCACACAGCCACCCCGGCCCCGCCCCGCGCTCACACAGCCACCCCGGCCCCGCCCCGCGCTCACACAGTGACCCTGGCCCCGCCCCGCGCTCACACAGTGACCCCGGCCCCGCCCCGCACTCACACAGCGACCCCGGCCCCGCCCCCGCCCCGCGCTCACACAGTGACCCCGGCCCCGCCCCGCACTCACACAGCGACCCCGGCCCCGCCCCGCACTCACACAGTGACCCCGGCCCCTCCCCGCGCTCACACAGCGACCCCGGCCCCGCCCCCGCCCCGCGCTCACACAGTGACCCCGGCCCCGCCCCCGCCCCGCGCTCACACAGTGACCCCGGCCCCGCCCCGCACTCACACAGCGACCCCGGCCCCCCCCCGCACTCACACAGCGACCCCGGCCCCGCCCCGCGCTCACACAGCGACCCCGGCCCCGCCCCGCGCTCACACAGTGACCCCGGACCCGCCCCGCGCTCACACAGCGACCCCGGCCCCGCCCCCGCGCTCACACAGTGACCCCGGCCCCGCCCCCGCGCTCACACAGCGACCCCGGCCCCGCCCCGCACTCACACAGCGACCCCGGCCCCGCCCCCGCCCCGCGCTCACACAGCGACCCCGGCCCCGCCCCCGCCCCGCGCTCACACAGCGACCCCGGCCCCCCCCCGCACTCACACAGCGACCCCGGCCCCGCCCCGCGCTCACACAGCGACCCCGGCCCCGCCCCGCGCTCACACAGTGACCCCGGCCCCGCCCCGCGCTCACACAGCGACCCCGGCCTCGCCCCGCACTCACACAGCGACCCCGGCCTCGCCCCGCACTCACACAGCGACCCCGGCCCTACCCCGCGCTCACACAGTGACCCCGGCCCCACCCCGCGCTCACACAGTGACCCCGGCCCCGCCCCGCGCTCACACAGCGACCCCGGCCCCGCCCCACGCTCACACAGCGACCCCGACCCCGGCCCCGCCCCGCGCTCACACAGCGACCCCGACCCCGGCCCCGCCCCGCGCTCACACAGCGACCCCAACCCCGCCCCGCGCTCACACAGCGACCCCGACCCCGGCCCCGCCCCGCGCTCACACAGCGACCCCAACCCCGCCCCGCGCTCCCACAGCGACCCCGCCCCGCGCTCACACAGCGACCCCGGCCCCGCCCCGCGCTCACACAGCGACCCCAACCCCGCCCCGCGCTCACACAGCGACCCCAACCCCGCTCCGCGCTCACACAGCGACCCCAACCCCGCCCCGCGCTCACACAGCGACCCCGACCCCGGCCCCGCCCCGCGCTCACACAGCGACCCCAACCCCGCCCCGCGCTCCCACAGCGACCCCGCCCCGCGCTCACACAGCGACCCCGGCCCCGCCCCGCGCTCACACAGCGACCCCGGCCCCGCCCCGCGCTCACACAGCGACCCCAACCCCGCTCCGCGCTCACACAGCGACCCCGCCCCGCGCTCACACAGCGACCCCGGCCCCGCCCCGCGCTCACACAGCGACCCCAACCCCGCCCCGCGCTCACACAGCGACCCCAACCCCGCCCCGCGCTCACACAGCGACCCCAACCCCGCTCCGCGCTCACACAGCGACCCCGCCCCGCGCTCACACAGTGACCCCGGCCCGCGCTCACACAGTGACCCCAGCCCGCGCTCACACAGTGACCCCGACCCGCGCTCACACAGCATCCCCGGCCCGCGCTCACACAGCGACCCCGGCCCGCGCTCACACAGTGACCCCGGCCCGCGCTCACACAGCGACCCCGGCCCGCGCTCACACAGCGACCCCGGCCAGCGCTCACACAGCGACCCCGGCCCGCGCTCACACAGTGACCCCGGCCCGCGCTCACACAGTGACCCTGGCCCGCGCTCACACAGAGACTCCTGCCCGCGCTCACACAACGACCCCGGCCCGCGCTCACACAGCGACCCCGGCCCGCGCTCACACAGCGACCCCGGCCCACGCTCACACAGTGACCCCGGCCCGCGCTCACACAGTGACCCTGGCCCGCGCTCACACAGAGACTCCTGCCCGCGCTCACACAGTGACCCCGCCCCCGCCCCGCACTCACACAGCGACCCCGGCCCGCGCTCACACAGCGACCCCGGCCCACGCTCACAGTGACCCCGCCCCCGCCCCGCACTCACACAGCGACCCCGGCCCCGCCCCACGCTCACACAGTGACCCCGACCCCGCCCCGCACTCACACAGTGACCCCGGCCCCGCCCCGCGCTCACACAGTGACCCCGGCCCCGCCCCGCGCTCACACAGTGACCCCGACCCCGGCCCCGCCCTCACACAGCGACCCCAACCCCGCCCCGCGCTCACAAAGCGACCCCGACCCCGCCCGCGCTCACACAACGACCCCAACCCCGCCCCGCGCTCACACAGCGACCCCGCCCCGCGCTCACACAGCGACCCCGGCCCCGCCCCGCGCTCACACAGTGACTCCGACCCCGCCCCGCGCTCACACAGCGACCCCGCCCCGCGCTCACACAGCGACCCCGCCCCGCGCTCACACAGCGACCCCGGCCCCGCCCCGCGCTCACACAGTGACCCCGGCCCCGCCCCGCGCTCACACAGCGACCCCGCCCCGCGCTCACACAGCGACCCCGGCCCGCGCTCACACAGCGACCCCGGCCCGCGCTCACACAGCATCCCCGGCCCGCGCTCACACAGCGATCCCGGCCCGCGCTCACACAGCGACCCCGGCCCCGCCCCCGTACTCACACAGCGACCCCGGCCCCGCCCCCGTACTCACACAGTGACCCCGGCCCGCGCTCACACAGTGACCCCAGCCCGCGCTCACACAGTGACCCCGACCCGCGCTCACACAGCATCCCCGGCCCGCGCTCACACAGCGACCCCGGCCCGCGCTCACACAGTGACCCCGGCCCGCGCTCACACAGCGACCCCGGCCCGCGCTCACACAGCGACCCCGGCCAGCGCTCACACAGCGACCCCGGCCCGCGCTCACACAGTGACCCCGGCCCGCGCTCACACAGTGACCCTGGCCCGCGCTCACACAGAGACTCCTGCCCGCGCTCACACAACGACCCCGGCCCGCGCTCACACAGCGACCCCGGCCCGCGCTCACACAGCGACCCCGGCCCACGCTCACACAGTGACCCCGGCCCGCGCTCACACAGTGACCCTGGCCCGCGCTCACACAGAGACTCCTGCCCGCGCTCACACAGTGACCCCGCCCCCGCCCCGCACTCACACAGCGACCCCGGCCCGCGCTCACACAGCGACCCCGGCCCACGCTCACACAGTGACCCCGCCCCCGCCCCGCACTCACACAGCGACCCCGGCCCCGCCCCACGCTCACACAGTGACCCCGACCCCGCCCCGCACTCACACAGTGACCCCGGCCCCGCCCCGCGCTCACACAGTGACCCCGGCCCCGCCCCGCGCTCACACAGTGACCCCGACCCCGGCCCCGCCCTCACACAGCGACCCCAACCCCGCCCCGCGCTCACAAAGCGACCCCAACCCCGCCCGCGCTCACACAACGACCCCAACCCCGCCCCGCGCTCACACAGCGACCCCGCCCCGCGCTCACACAGCGACCCCGGCCCCGCCCCGCGCTCACACAGTGACTCCGACCCCGCCCCGCGCTCACACAGCGACCCCGCCCCGCGCTCACACAGCGACCCCGCCCCGCGCTCACACAGCGACCCCGGCCCCGCCCCGCGCTCACACAGTGACCCCGGCCCCGCCCCGCGCTCACACAGCGACCCCGCCCCGCGCTCACACAGCGACCCCGGCCCGCGCTCACACAGCGACCCCGGCCCGCGCTCACACAGCATCCCCGGCCCGCGCTCAC
This sequence comes from Mustelus asterias, assembly GCF_964213995.1. Taxonomy (NCBI): domain Eukaryota; kingdom Metazoa; phylum Chordata; class Chondrichthyes; order Carcharhiniformes; family Triakidae; genus Mustelus; species Mustelus asterias. Next base: position 8,486 of record NW_027592544.1, on the reverse strand, counting down.
ACAGCGATCCCGGCCCGCGCTCACACAGCGACCCCGGCCCCGCCCCCGTACTCACACAGCGACCCCGGCCCCGCCCCACACTGACAAAGTGACCCCGCCCCGCGCTCACACAGCGACCCCGGCCCCACCCCGCGCTCACACAGTGACCCCAACCCCGCCCCGCGCTCACACAGCGACCCCGACCCCGGCCCCGCCCCGCGCTCACACAGTGACCCCAACCCCGCCCCGCGCTCACACAGCGACCCCGCCCCGCGCTCACACAGCGACCCCAACCCCGCCCCGCGCTCACACAGCGACCCCAACCCCGCCCCGCGCTCACACAGCGACCCCAACCCCGCCCCGCGCTCACACAGCGACCCCAACCCCGCTCCGCGCTCAAACAGCGACCCCGCCCCGCGCTCACACAGCGACCCCGGCCCCGCCCCGCGCTCACACAGTGACCCCGGCCCGCGCTCACACAGTGACCCCAGCCCGCGCTCACACAGTGACCCCGACCCGCGCTCACACAGCATCCCCGGCCCGCGCTCACACAGCGACCCCGGCCCGCGCTCACACAGTGACCCCGACCCGCGCTCACACAGCATCCCCGGCCCGCGCTCACACAGCGACCCCGGCCCGCGCTCACACAGTGACCCCGGCCCGCGCTCACACAGCGACCCCGGCCCGCGCTCACACAGCGACCCCGGCCAGCGCTCACACAGCGACCCCGGCCCGCGCTCACACAGTGACCCCGGCCCGCGCTCACACAGTGACCCTGGCCCGCGCTCACACAGAGACTCCTGCCCGCGCTCACACAACGACCCCGGCCCGCGCTCACACAGCGACCCCGGCCCGCGCTCACACAGCGACCCCGGCCCACGCTCACACAGTGACCCCGGCCCGCGCTCACACAGTGACCCTGGCCCGCGCTCACACAGAGACTCCTGCCCGCGCTCACACAGTGACCCCGCCCCCGCCCCGCACTCACACAGCGACCCCGGCCCGCGCTCACACAGCGACCCCGGCCCACGCTCACACAGTGACCCCGCCCCCGCCCCGCACTCACACAGCGACCCCGGCCCCGCCCCACGCTCACACAGTGACCCCGACCCCGCCCCGCACTCACACAGTGACCCCGGCCCCGCCCCGCGCTCACACAGTGACCCCGGCCCCGCCCCGCGCTCACACAGTGACCCCGACCCCGGCCCCGCCCTCACACAGCGACCCCAACCCCGCCCCGCGCTCACAAAGCGACCCCGGCCCCGCCCGCGCTCACACAACGACCCCAACCCCGCCCCGCGCTCACACAGCGACCCCGCCCCGCGCTCACACAGCGACCCCGGCCCCGCCCCGCGCTCACACAGTGACTCCGACCCCGCCCCGCGCTCACACAGCGACCCCGCCCCGCGCTCACACAGCGACCCCGCCCCGCGCTCACACAGCGACCCCGGCCCCGCCCCGCGCTCACACAGTGACCCCGGCCCCGCCCCGCGCTCACACAGCGACCCCGCCCCGCGCTCACACAGCGACCCCGGCCCGCGCTCACACAGCGACCCCGGCCCGCGCTCACACAGCATCCCCGGCCCGCGCTCACACAGCGATCCCGGCCCGCGCTCACACAGCGACCCCGGCCCCGCCCCCGTACTCACACAGCGACCCCGGCCCCGCCCCCGTACTCACACAGTGACCCCGGCCCGCGCTCACACAGTGACCCCAGCCCGCGCTCACACAGTGACCCCGACCCGCGCTCACACAGCATCCCCGGCCCGCGCTCACACAGCGACCCCGGCCCGCGCTCACACAGTGACCCCGGCCCGCGCTCACACAGCGACCCCGGCCCGCGCTCACACAGCGACCCCGGCCAGCGCTCACACAGCGACCCCGGCCCGCGCTCACACAGTGACCCCGGCCCGCGCTCACACAGTGACCCTGGCCCGCGCTCACACAGAGACTCCTGCCCGCGCTCACACAACGACCCCGGCCCGCGCTCACACAGCGACCCCGGCCCGCGCTCACACAGCGACCCCGGCCCACGCTCACACAGTGACCCCGGCCCGCGCTCACACAGTGACCCTGGCCCGCGCTCACACAGAGACTCCTGCCCGCGCTCACACAGTGACCCCGCCCCCGCCCCGCACTCACACAGCGACCCCGGCCCGCGCTCACACAGCGACCCCGGCCCACGCTCACACAGTGACCCCGCCCCCGCCCCGCACTCACACAGCGACCCCGGCCCCGCCCCACGCTCACACAGTGACCCCGACCCCGCCCCGCACTCACACAGTGACCCCGGCCCCGCCCCGCGCTCACACAGTGACCCCGGCCCCGCCCCGCGCTCACACAGTGACCCCGACCCCGGCCCCGCCCTCACACAGCGACCCCAACCCCGCCCCGCGCTCACAAAGCGACCCCAACCCCGCCCGCGCTCACACAACGACCCCAACCCCGCCCCGCGCTCACACAGCGACCCCGCCCCGCGCTCACACAGCGACCCCGGCCCCGCCCCGCGCTCACACAGTGACTCCGACCCCGCCCCGCGCTCACACAGCGACCCCGCCCCGCGCTCACACAGCGACCCCGCCCCGCGCTCACACAGCGACCCCGGCCCCGCCCCGCGCTCACACAGTGACCCCGGCCCCGCCCCGCGCTCACACAGCGACCCCGCCCCGCGCTCACACAGCGACCCCGGCCCGCGCTCACACAGCGACCCCGGCCCGCGCTCACACAGCATCCCCGGCCCGCGCTCACACAGCGATCCCGGCCCGCGCTCACACAGCGACCCCGGCCCCGCCCCCGTACTCACACAGCGACCCCGGCCCCGCCCCACACTGACAAAGTGACCCCGCCCCGCGCTCACACAGCGACCCCGGCCCCACCCCGCGCTCACACAGTGACCCCAACCCCGCCCCGCGCTCACACAGCGACCCCGACCCCGGCCCCGCCCCGCGCTCACACAGTGACCCCAACCCCGCCCCGCGCTCACACAGCGACCCCGCCCCGCGCTCACACAGCGACCCCAACCCCGCCCCGCGCTCACACAGCGACCCCAACCCCGCCCCGCGCTCACACAGCGACCCCAACCCCGCCCCGCGCTCACACAGCGACCCCAACCCCGCTCCGCGCTCAAACAGCGACCCCGCCCCGCGCTCACACAGCGACCCCGGCCCCGCCCCGCGCTCACACAGTGACCCCGGCCCGCGCTCACACAGTGACCCCAGCCCGCGCTCACACAGTGACCCCGACCCGCGCTCACACAGCATCCCCGGCCCGCGCTCACACAGCGACCCCGGCCCGCGCTCACACAGTGACCCCGGCCCGCGCTCACACAGCGACCCCGGCCCGCGCTCACACAGCGACCCCGGCCAGCGCTCACACAGCGACCCCGGCCCGCGCTCACACAGCGACCCCGGCCCGCGCTCACACAGTGACCCCGGCCCGCGCTCACACAGTGACCCTGGCCCGCGCTCACACAGAGACTCCTGCCCGCGCTCACACAACGACCCCGGCCCGCGCTCACACAGCGACCCCGGCCCGCGCTCACACAGCGACCCCGGCCCGCGCTCACACAGCGACCCCGGCCCGCGCTCACACAGTGACCCTGGCCCGCGCTCACACAGAGACTCCTGCCCGCGCTCACACAACGACCCCGCCCCGCACTCACACAGCGACCCCGGCCCCGCCCCGCGCTCACACAGCGACCCCGGCCCCCCCCCACGCTCACACAGTGACCCCGACCCCGCCCCACGCTCACACAGCGACCCCGGCCCCGCCCCACACTCACACAGTGACCCCGCCCCCCGCCCCGCGTTCACACAGCGACCCCGGCCCCACCCCGCGCTCACACAGTGACCCCAACCCCGCCCCGCGCTCACAAAGCGACCCCAACCCCGCCCGCGCTCACACAGCGACCCCAACCCCGCCCCGCGCTCACACAGCGACCCCGCCCCGCGCTCACACAGCGACCCCGGCCCCGCCCCGCGCTCACACAGTGACTCCGACCCCGCCCCGCGCTCACACAGCGACCCCGCCCCGCGCTCACACAGCGACCCCGCCCCGCCCCGCGCTCACACAGCGACCCCGACCCCGCCCCGCGCTCACACAGCGACCCCGCCCCGCGCTCACACAGCGAACCCGGCCCCGCCCCGCGCTAACACAGCGACCCTGGCCCCGCCCCGCGCTCACACAGCGACCCCGGCCCCGCCCCGCACTCACACAGCGACCCCGGCCCCGCCCCGCGCTCACACAGCGACCCCGGCCCCCCCGCGCTCACACAGCGACCCCGGCCCCGCCCCACGCTCACACAGTGACCCCGACCCCGCCCCACGCTCACACAGCGACCCCGGCCCCGGCCCCGCCCCGCGCTCACACAGTGACCCGGCCCCGCCCCGCACTCACACAGTGACCCCGGCCCCGCCCCGCACTCACACAGTGACCCCGGCCCCGGCCCCGCCCCGCGCTCACACAGTGACCCGGCCCCGCCCCGCACTCACACAGTGACCCCGGCCCCGCCCCGCGCTCACACAGCGACCCCGACCCCGCCCCGCGCTCACAAAGCGACCCCAACCCCGCCCCGCGCTCACAAAGCGACCCCAACCCCGCCCCGCGCTCACACAGCGACCCCGCCCCGCGCTCACACAGCGACCCTGGCCCCGCCCCGCGCTCACACAGTGACCCCGCCCCGCGCTCACACAGTGACCTCGGCCCGCGCTCACACAGTGACCCCGGCCCGCGCTCACACAGTGACCCCGGCCCGCGCTCACACAGTGACACCGGCCCGCGCTCACACAGTGACCCCGGCCCGCGCTCACACAGTGACCCCGGCCCGCGCTCACACAGCATCCCCGGCCCGCGCTCACACAGCGACCCCGGCCCCGCCCCACGCTCACACAGTGACCCCGCCCCCGCCCCGCTCTCACACAGTGACCCCGCCCCCGCCCCGCGCTCACACAGCGACCCCGGCCCCGCCCCGCACTCACACAGTGACCCCGGCCCCGCCCCACGCTCACACAGTGACCCCGGCCCCGCCCCGCGCTCACACAGTGACCCCGGCCCCGCCCCGCACTCACACAGTGACCCCGCCCCCCGCCCCCCGCCCCGCGCTCACACAGCGACCCCGGCCCCACCCCGCGCTCACACAGTGACCCCAACCCCGCCCCGCGCTCACACAGCGACCACGACCCCGGCCCCGCCCCGCGCTCACACAGCGACCCCACCCCCGCCCCGCGCTCACAAAGCGACCCCAACCCCGCCCGCGCTCACACAGCGACCCCAACCCCGCCCCGCGCTCACACAGCGACCCCGCCCCGCGCTCACACAGCGACCCCGGCCCCGCCCCGCGCTCACACAGCGACCCCGGCCCGCGCTCACACAGCGACCCCGGCCCGCGCTCACACAGTGACCCCGGCCCCGCGCTCACACAGTGACCCCGGCCCCGCGCTCACACAGTGACCCCGGCCCCGCGCTCACACAGTGACCCCGGCCCCGCCCCGCACTCACACAGCGACCCCGGCCCCGCCCCGCGCTCACACAGTGACCCCGCCCCCGCGCTCACACAGCGACCCCGGCCCCGCCCCGCGCTCACACAGTGACCCCGGCCCCGCCCCGCACTCACACAGCGACCCCGGCCCCTCCCCACACTCACACAGTGACCCCGACCCCGCCCCGCACTCACACAGCGACCCCGGCCCCGCCCCGCGCTCACACAGTGACCCCGCCCCCGCGCTCACACAGCGACCCCGGCCCCGCCCCGCGCTCACACAGTGACCCCGGCCCCGCCCCACACTCACACAGTGACCCCGGCCCCGCCCCGCACTCACACAGTGACCCCGACCCCGCCCCGCACTCACACAGCGACCCCGGCCCCGCCCCGCACTCACACAGCGACCCCGGCCCCGCCCCGCACTCACACAGCGACCCCGGCCCCGCCCCGCACTCACACAGCGACCCCGGCCACGCCCCCGCCCCGCGCTCACACAGTGACCCCGCCCCGCCCCGCACTCACACAGCGACCCCGGCCCCGCCCCCGCCCCGCGCTCACAGTGACCCCGGCCCCGCCCCACGCTCACACAGTGACCCCGCCCCGCACTCACACAGCGACCCCGGCCCCGCCCACGCTCACACAGTGACCCCGGCCCCGCCCCGCGCTCACACAGCGACCCCAGCCCCGCCCCGCGCTCACACAGTGACCCCGGCCCCGCCCCGCGCTCACACAGTGACCCCGCCCCCCCCCCGCGCTCACACAGTGACCCGGCCCCGCCCCGCGCTCACACAGCGACCCCGGCCCCGCCCCGCGCTCACACAGCGACCCCGCCCCGCGCTCACACAGCCACCCCGCCCCCCCCCCGCGCTCACACAGTGACCCCGGCCCCGCCCCGCGCTCACACAGCGACCCCGGCCCCGCCCCGCGCTCACACAGCGACCCCGCCCCGCGCTCACACAGCCACCCCGGCCCCGCCCCGCGCTCACACAGCGACCCCGCCCCGCGCTCACACAGCCACCCCGGCCCCGCCCCGCGCTCACACAGCCACCCCGGCCCCGCCCCGCGCTCACACAGTGACCCTGGCCCCGCCCCGCGCTCACACAGTGACCCCGGCCCCGCCCCGCACTCACACAGCGACCCCGGCCCCGCCCCCGCCCCGCGCTCACACAGTGACCCCGGCCCCGCCCCGCACTCACACAGCGACCCCGGCCCCGCCCCGCACTCACACAGTGACCCCGGCCCCGCCCCGCACTCACACAGTGACCCCGGCCCCGCCCCCGCCCCGCGCTCACACAGTGACCCCGGCCCCGCCCCGCGCTCACACAGTGACCCCGGCCCCGCCCCGCACTCACACAGCGACCCCGGCCCCCCCCCGCACTCACACAGCGACCCCGGCCCCGCCCCGCGCTCACACAGCGACCCCGGCCCCGCCCCGCACTCACACAGTGACCCCGGCCCCGCCCCCGCCCCGCGCTCACACAGTGACCCCGGCCCCGCCCCGCGCTCACACAGTGACCCCGGCCCCGCCCCGCACTCACACAGCGACCCCGGCCCCCCCCCGCACTCACACAGCGACCCCGGCCCCGCCCCGCGCTCACACAGCGACCCCGGCCCCGCCCCGCGCTCACACAGTGACCCCGGACCCGCCCCGCGCTCACACAGCGACCCCGGCCCCGCCCCCGCGCTCACACAGTGACCCCGGCCCCGCCCCTGCGCTCACACAGCGACCCCGGCCCCGCCCCGCACTCACACAGCGACCCCGGCCCCGCCCCCGCCCCGCGCTCACACAGCGACCCCGGCCCCGCCCCCGCCCCGCGCTCACACAGCGACCCCGGCCCCCCCCCGCACTCACACAGCGACCCCGGCCCCGCCCCGCGCTCACACAGCGACCCCGGCCCCGCCCCGCGCTCACACAGTGACCCCGGCCCCGCCCCGCGCTCACACAGCGACCCCGGCCTCGCCCCGCACTCACACAGCGACCCCGGCCTCGCCCCGCACTCACACAGCGACCCCGGCCCCACCCCGCGCTCACACAGTGACCCCGGCCCCACCCCGCGCTCACACAGTGACCCCGGCCCCGCCCCGCGCTCACACAGCGACCCCGGCCCCGCCCCACGCTCACACAGCGACCCCGACCCCGGCCCCGCCCCGCGCTCACACAGCGACCCCGACCCCGGCCCCGCCCCGCGCTCACACAGCGACCCCAACCCCGCCCCGCGCTCACACAGCGACCCCGACCCCGGCCCCGCCCCGCGCTCACACAGCGACCCCAACCCCGCCCCGCGCTCCCACAGCGACCCCGCCCCGCGCTCACACAGCGACCCCGGCCCCGCCCCGCGCTCACACAGCGACCCCAACCCCGCCCCGCGCTCACACAGCGACCCCAACCCCGCTCCGCGCTCACACAGCGACCCCGCCCCGCGCTCACACAGCGACCCCGGCCCCGCCCCGCGCTCACACAGCGACCCCAACCCCGCCCCGCGCTCACACAGCGACCCCAACCTCGCTCCGCGCTCACACAGCGACCCCGCCCCGCGCTCACACAGCGACCCCGGCCCCGCCCCGCGCTCACACAGCGACCCCAACCCCGCCCCGCGCTCACACAGCGACCCCAACCCCGCCCCGCGCTCACACAGCGACCCCAACCCCGCTCCGCGCTCACACAGCGACCCCGCCCCGCGCTCACACAGTGACCCCGGCCCGCGCTCACACAGTGACCCCAGCCCGCGCTCACACAGTGACCCCGACCCGCGCTCACACAGCATCCCCGGCCCGCGCTCACACAGCGACCCCGGCCCGCGCTCACACAGTGACCCCGGCCCGCGCTCACACAGCGACCCCGGCCCGCGCTCACACAGCGACCCCGGCCAGCGCTCACACAGCGACCCCGGCCCGCGCTCACACAGTGACCCCGGCCCGCGCTCACACAGTGACCCTGGCCCGCGCTCACACAGAGACTCCTGCCCGCGCTCACACAACGACCCCGGCCCCGCGCTCACACAGCGACCCCGGCCCGCGCTCACACAGC
>NW_027592543.1:0-51484 GCF_964213995.1 Mustelus asterias | reverse complement strand
ACTTTGCATTAATCGTTATATCCCAGATTAGTTCGCATTCACTGGAATACGTGTTTTGCACAATAAGACGTTTCTTTTTGGCAATTTTGGTATCCGATTTTTACATTTTTTTTCAGTGAAGTCGCAACCAGATTATTTCTTCCAACTAATTTGTCATTGGATACCGAGATAATTAATTACTAATCTCATCTAAAAAATTGTGAAATGGTTTGGTGTTTCTCAATTGTTTTTGTATTGTTTCAACTCATTAATACTGAGCAGTTACACGTTTTCTGGCTAAATGAAAATTCTTGTCGGGATAAAGCAAACAGGTTTCGGAAAATTAAAATAAATATATGTTAGGGCATTTTATTCATGTTAACTGATGCTTACATATTAATATACATCATGAATTACATACTGTGTCACTGTATCTCTCTCAGGGACATTACACTACCCTGAATCTGTTATATTTGAGGTGCTCTTTTTCGGAAAAAATACATTTTTGCCCAGTTTTCGGGATTTGAGACAGACAGGGAGAGATAGTTAAAAGACGATGGGAGTTTTGAAAGGAACGTCAGGTTAATTTAAAATTTTTCATTTTTGTTGTTGTTGTAATTTTACCTTTGATCAATTAGATTCAAACAGTTTGAATACATTTGACAGCGTGAACAGAGTTTTCTGACAGGTGGAATTCGCTGACACTCAAGCAATTGTTCACATAATTGTGTTTAAATTGTAGTAAAGTGTCAACAGAAACTGGCTAGAAATTGACAAGTAAATACTTGAAATTCAAAAAGATTAATTTATATAAAAATATTATAATATCATAAATATTATAAAGATAATATTAGCTCTGCACTTAATAATAGCATAATGTCTCCCATTACTGCTGAACTCAGGCTAGAATTATGGGACGAATAAATGACAGAATAGAAGAATTGATTCTATCTGAACCTGATGTTTAATTCTTATTAAATATTATAATGAAGAAAAAGTCTGGACTTATATTCTGCACCATGTTTTAGTGTTAGAGGAGATTTGAATCAATTGTCCTCTTTGTGTTTGCACTGTTTAATTCAGATCTTCTTTAATTAAACAATATGTTCACTAATTAAGTTATATGGATGGTCTAAATTACTAAATCGAGGAAGCAGTATTATTGATTTCAAACTGCCAGTCCGTTACAGTCTATACAAATTCAGAAGTACGCATTTTTAACACGTTTCTCTGTTACAATAAGACATTGGTAGTAAACGTGAAAAGTAAAATATTACAATGTGATTAGATTTAAGTAAATGAATGACAGATGTCTGAATGTTTTCATTCAGTAATTTGAAATTATTGTTTAACATTGTCTAAGACTTAATTGTAACCTAATTATTTAACAATGTTAAAGGCAGAAGCACGTTTTGAATGATTGAAAACTCATTTTATTAGAGCGCAAATCAGCTGACAGGAGAATTAACTGACAATTAACAATAACTTAAAATATAATATTGATGCTGATTAATTTAAAACAAAAGAACCTGAATACTGTACAGGCGTGCAAAATACAATTAGTTTTAGAGAATATTTAATTGTATCGAAAATGAATTCAGAAACAAAACATTTCTTTACTCAGCTATGCTCAGCTCGATAAAGTGTTTTGCCTTGCTTATTTTGTTCACTCTATTTAATTAAGAAATTAACTCGAATCAGATAATGATTTTCAATGTAAATGTTTCCCGATTTGTTTAATTCTGACTGTGTCACTGCATCTCTGTTAGGGACATTGAACTGTCCTGAACCTGTTATTTTTGATGGCTCATTTTCAGCAAAATTACATTTTTACATAGTTTTCGAGAAGTGAGACAGAGAAATAATTAAAAGTCGAAAGGAGTTCTGAAATGAATATCAGTTTAATTTAAAATAGGTTATTGATTTTCTGTTGTTGTAAGTTGACCATTGATCAATTAGAATCCAACAATTTGAATGAAATTGACAGATTGAACAGATCTATCTGCTGGGCACTCGATTGTTGCACCGTTTATGTCTGTTCTGTTTCTGTGCGCGTGGTCACTGTGTTGGCACCAAGAATCTGCCTGACTGGTTATAAACCTTTTGGTTCCTTCCCCTGTATTTCAGGGAGTGAAAATTGATTTATTTCTTCAATAAACTTGTACCTGTGAGAAACGTGACAGGTTGACTTGATGTTTGACTCGGCGTCTCAGAAATGAGATCCCTGAAGCACATTGTGACAGTCAGAGAGAGCAGAAACGTCAGGCTGTAGAAAGAGATTTGGTTGATTTTTAACCAGTGATATACCGGCTTTGGGAACTTTGGATGAGCAAATGCAAAGGGAGGTTTACTGTATTGTATTCTATACTATAGCAGTCCCTGACCTGTTTAGTAGAACAGTTGCAGGGTCAAATTCGTTTGCATCTTATTCTTAATTTCTAAAGGCAATTTAGAGTCGCTTGCAAAGCAAGAATTTTAAATATGTCCCTACATAATTGTTCCTTGGGAAAGAATTGATATTAAGTATCCTTGAATAACTGCAGTGCATATGCTGCAGGCATCCGCCGTGCTGTTAGGCAGGATGTTCCAGGATTTTGACCCAGCGACTGTGAAGGAACTGAGATATTGTTTCAAGTCAAGATGGTGTGTGTCTTGTAGGGGAGCTTGCAGGTGGTAGTGTTCATGTGTGGCTGCTGCCCTTGTCCTGTTAGGATGTAAAGGCAGCGGGTTTGGGCAGTGTTTTCTCTGGAGTCTTGGTGAGTTGCTGCAGTGCATCTTGTATAAAATACACACTGCTGTCACTGCTTGTTAGTGATAGAGAGAGTGAATAGGGTGAATGAGGGGGCGGGTAATCTTGTGGGTGGCTTTGTCCTGGATTGTGTCAAATTTCTTGAGTTTTTACAAGTTTCGCTCATTGAGGAAAGAGGAAATTATTCAATTGTGACTGACTTGTGAAAGATTTAAATGTTTTTCCAACCCTTGGCCTGAGGTCCGTATTGTGCTCACTTGTCACTCCCATTTACTGTGTGAGTGGGTGAGTGTGTATGTGAAGTGAGGGTGTTTTTCCAGTCTGAATCAGCCAGATAGAGACTTGCACACATCACACACTCTCACACACATAAATACACACATACACATTCTCATAGTCTCTCACACATGCCCACATACATATTCACACTTACTTTCTCTCTCATCCGATCTCTCTCACACGCCCATACACATTCTCTCTCTCACATAAACTCTCTCAAATACAAATACATACATACTCTCGCTCTCTCAATCAGTCTCTCATACCACCATACACAAAAGCACTCACACGCACACCCCCGACACACATTCTCTCTTACGCACAGCCACACACTCTCACATAAGCACAGTCTCACACTCTCGCATACGCACTCTCACATGCATTCTCTCTCCCACACTCTGTCACACACGCTCAAGCTGTCTCACATTTATTCACACACGCTCTCACAATTCCTCTTGCACACACGCATCTCTCTCTCTCTCTCAAGCACACGCATATATTTCTATATCTCTTGCACACACTATCTCACACCTGTACATTCTTGCTCTCACACACTGGCTCTCTCACAAACACTCTCTCACAAGCAAAGACTCACGCACGCACTCTAACACACACTCTTCCGCACAGACACAGTCTCTCACATAAGCACAGTCTCGCGCACACATTTTCCCTCACACACACACACATGCACTATCCCTCTCACATTCCCTCTTCCGTGCTCTCACTCCATCTCACACTCATTTGCATGCTCGCTCTCTCTCTCATACGGACACTTGCACACGCATTCTCTCACACAGGCACATTTTTCTCTCTCTTTCACACGCTCACTCCCTTACACATTGTCTCACACACGCACAATCTCGCTCTCAAACTCTGTATCTCACAAACACCCTCTCTCTCTCACACGCACACAGTCTCTCCGTCTCTCACACATGAACACACATGTATACACAATGTATCTCTCTTAAACACGCCACTTATCACAGACACATGTTCTCGCAACCGTTATTTCACTCACACACACTCACGCATCCACTCTGTCTAATGTTCACAGTTTTTCTCACTCACACACACTCTCCCCGCCCCTCCACGCACGCACACGCACACACATATACTTTGAAGAACAGAAAAATACTCTCACACACATAAAAAATAACTCTTGAAACACACACTGTCTCTCGCACACACGCATTCTCTATCTCACATATCCTTTCTCTCACGCGCACTCTCTCCTCTTGTACACACAGACCACTTTCTCAAACACGTGCAAAACACTCATGTGTCTGACACTCTAACACACATAAACCATACACAACGTCTCTCTCGCACAAAAATTCTCTCTCTCTGTCTCACATACGCACACACACACACACACACACAGACACACAGACACACGCACACACACACACACACTCAAACACATTGCTTCTATCACCCACACACATTGCGCATATCTTTCTCACTCACACACAATCCCATGCACACTTTCACACACTCATGAACATATTAATTTGCTTTCCAATAGGCACTCCCTCTCACACACACTGTCTTTCACATGAACACAACACTCTCTCCCACACACACACACACACCCTCCCTCAAGCACACACACTATCTTTCATAGATACCGTGTATCTCATATAGACACACTCCTTTTCACATAAACACACACTCAATCACACACCGAAGTACTCTCTCACACAGACTGCCCACACACACTCTTTCAAGAAGAGACACACTCTCACACACCAAGAATAACTTTCCAATCACACATTCTCTCTCTCACACACGTTATCTCACACACCCTTTCTCTCACGCACACTCTCCCCTCTTGCACACACAGCCCACTGTATCACACACGTGCAAACACAGTCTATCACACACAGGCACCCTCACACATACATCCACCCTCTCTCTCTCTCTCACACATCCAAACACCCTCACACACTTTCCATCTCACATAGTCAGAGTGATTGTCCTTGACATCATAAATAGAAGCATAGGATCCTACAGTGCAGAAGGGGGCCATTCAGCCCATCGAGTCTGCACCAACAGCAATCCCACCAAAGCCCTATCCACATAACCACATGTATTTACCCTAACTAGTCCCTCTGACACTAAGGGGCAATTTAGCACGGCCAATCCATCGAACCCGCACATCTTTGGAATGTGGGAGGAAACAGGAGCACCCGAAGGAAACCCAAACAGACACGGGGTGAACTTGCAAACTCCACACAGACAATGAGCCAAGTCGGGAATCGAACTGTGAGGCAGCAGTGCTAATCACCGTGCCACCCCCCGCCCCCCAACCCCCCGGTAGCATTTGAATGAGGATGGGATCGAGGAGCCCGAGTAAAACTCAAGTCAGTAAGAATCGGCGGGAAATTCTTCTCTGTTCGGAGTCATACTTAGCACAAAGCAAGATGGTGTTGGTTGTTGGAGGTCAAACATCTAAGTTCAGATTTCACTGCAAAAGTTCGGCAGGGGATTGTCCTGGGACCAACAATCTTCTACTGCTTCATCAAAGACATTCCATCCAACATGAGGTCAGAAGTAGAGATTTCCATGTGTTACACCGGACAGAAAGACACAATAAGTAAGAAGGGACTTGGCTGAGACCAAGGCCGCCTGGCTCCCCAATACTGGTGTAAACTTGCTGTTTGATTCCTGTGCGACCCATTCTGGTTTCGCTGTAAGCTTCCCTTCCAGCTCCCTCAGTCTGTCTATTTGTTAACTGATACGTGTTTCTTAAAGAAAGGCACCGACATTAAAGCAGCTGCCCGGTGATCTACACTGCTGCCTGACTTTACACAGCCCTGTTACAGAAAGCTGATCAATGTAGACAATCGGGAAAAGATCGATGGAGAGGAAGAGGAGGACGTGGCCCACTGACTCTCTCACCCCCGCCCACACTTCCTCACTCACCCTCAATCTCTCATCCTCACTCAAAGAACTTCACTCACTCACCCTCACTTACCCAACTTCCCTCGCTGACACACTCTCACTCACTCATCCCCACTCACTCATCCCCACTCACTCTCCCTTGCTCACTCATCCAACCTAACACCCTCACACACACCCTCACACACTCACCTTCACACACTCAACCTCACACACTGAGCCTCACACACTCAACCTCACACACTCAACCTCACGTACTCACCCTCACACACTCACCCTCAGAAACTCACTGATCCTCATTCACCCTGAGTCACTCACCCTCACACCCTCACTCACTCACAATCACTCACAAACATTCGCTCACTCACTCTCACCCATCCTCACTCACTCACCCACACTCACTCACACACCCTCACTCAACCTCACTCATTCAACCTCAATCACACATCCTGAATCACTCATCCTCACACCCTCACTTACTCACTCACATTCACTCACCCTCATTCACTCACTCTCACACCCTCACTCACCCACCCGCATTCACTCACTCGCACTCACTCACCCTCAGACACCCTCATTTACTCACCCTCATTCACGCACTGTCAGTCAGCCACCCACCCACACTCACACCATCACACACTCAACCTCACTCACTGACCCTCAGTCACTCACTCAGAGCCTCAGTCACTCACCAACACCCATACTCACCCTCATTCACTCACCCTACTTACCCATCCTCACTCACACAGTCTCACTCACTCTCACTCACTCACCGCACTTACCCACCCTCACTCATCCAGTCTCACTCACTCTCACTCACCCTCACTCACTCTCCCCACTTACCGACCCTCACTCACCCAGACTCACCCCCACACACTCAAGCTCAATCATCCTCTCTCTTTCACTTACGCCACCTGACCCATTCAAACTCACTCAGACTCACGCACCGACATTCACTCACACACCCTCACGTACTCACCATCACTCAACTTCACCCACCCTAACTCACAGATCCTCAATCACTCATCCTCACTCAAACACCTTCACTCACTCATCCTCACTCACCCACCCATCCGCATTCATTCTCCCTCACACACTCTCTCACACCACCCCCAATGACACACCCTGACTTACTCACTCTCTCACCCTCACTTACTAAGTCATATTCATTCCCTCACCCTCATTCACTCGCTCTCACTCACCCACCTTCGCTAACCTTCATGCATCCTCACTCACTCACCCTCATTCATTCATTCTCGCTCACTGACATTCACTCACCCACCTTCACTCACCCATTCAGCCACCTTCACTCACATCCCCCCTCTCTCACACACCCTCATTTACTCACGCCCTCTCACCCTCACCCACACTTACTCACTCACCCTCAATCACTCATCCTCACTCAAAGAACTTCATTCACTCACCCTCACTTATGAACTCTCTGTCACTCACACACCATCACTCATCCACTCTCACTCCTTCAATCAGTCCCCCTCACGCACTCACATTCTCTCACTCACCCTCACTAAATCTGTGTGAGGAGGTCTGCAAAGAGAGAGAAGAAAGATCTCAAGCGGCAGTTTGGTGTTCAAATGTGGGAGCTGCCCTGGGAATGCAGAGAGCTGGAGGGAATCCCTGGGGGCTCAGAGCCAGGGACAATGGCAAAGAGCCGGGGAGAACAGGAGGCGTGCTAAAGGGCAGAGAGCAGGGGGTGGGGGGGGGGGGGGGAGGGCAGAGAGCCTGGGGAAAGGGCACACAGCCGGGCAACAGGGCAGAGAGCCGGGGGAAAGGGCAGAGAGCTAGGAGAAAGGGCAGGGAGCCAGGTGAAAGGCAAAGAACCAGGGAAAAGGGCAGAGAGACGGAGGAAAGGGCAGAGAGACCAGGGAAAGGGGAGAGAGCCAGGAATAAGGGCAGGGACGCCGGCGAAACGACAGAGAGCCTAGGAAAAGGGCAAGAGAACGCAGGGGAAAGGGCAGAGAGTCAGGGGGAAAGGGCAGAGAGCCAGGGGAAAGGACAGAGAGCCAGGGGAAAGGGCAAGAGAACGCAGGGGAAAGGGCAGAGAGTCAGGGGGAAAGGGCAGAGAGCCAGGGGAAAGGGCAGAGAGCCAGGGGAAAGGGCAGAGATCCGGGGGAAAGGGTAGGGAGCTGAGGGAAAGGGCAGATAGCCGGGGGAGAGGGCACAGAGCTGGAGGGAAGTGTAGAGAGCCAGGTGGAAGTGCGGAGAGCCGGGTGAAAGGGGAAAAGAGCCACAGGGAATAGCAGAGAGCCAGGGGAAAGGGCACAGAGTCGGGGAAAATGGGCAGAGAGTGGGTGATCGACGGGCGGAGTGAGGATGTGCAAAATAGAGCGAGCACCACAACCAGATCATCTGTAATCTCAGTGAATAATGGAGGAGACTTCAGGGCCCGAATGGCCAACTCTTGCTATTAATGTCTGACCCTTCAGTTAGTCAATGTTGCAATTATTTGAATTTGTAATCACATTGAGAGTTTCCTGGTCATTCAGTAAGTATTCATTCCGAAGGTAGTTTTGAAGCAAAGTCACTAATCTTCGTTTTGTGGAGTGAGAGGCAGTGAGTTGGAGAGAGGAAGGGGCATCAGCTAGTTTGTACACAGGCAATATCCAAAACTACAATGTGGATATGCCGACGTTAGGTTGGGGTGGACACAGTAAGGAGTCTGACAACACCAGGTTGAACTCCAACAGGCTTATTTGGAATCGTGAGCTTTTGGAGCTCTTTCATCAGGCGAGTGGCTGATATGAATGAAGAGACAACTTCTTCATCACAAAGTGCTGTTGTTTGAGAAATAGCTCGTGCCTGAAGTAATGGAGAAACTCTTTACACTTCTCTGTTAATCTAATGAATGGTATGAAATTACAATGACATCAAAATGTTTTTGTCTTTCCAATCTGATAGAGGTCGAGACATTGATGTGAGTTTCTACAAAGATGGCGATTCTCAAATGATAGGAGTAACAGAAGCTGAAAGGTGTATGTAGGTCTTAATCGGGAAATATTAAGTTAAGTTCATAATTCTAGACAAATCGTGATGTAGAAACATAGAAAATAGAAGCAGGAGTAGGCCATTCGGCCCTTTGACCCTGCTCTACCATTCACTTTGATTACGGCTCATCAATATCCTGAGCCCGCCTACTACCCATATCCACTGATCCCTTTAGCCCCAAGAGTTATACCTAATATAGAAACATACTTGTATAAATATGTTTGATTAATTAATAAACGCAGGTAATAGTCTAACTTGTTTAATCGACTATTCTTTCCCAGCGACACCGTCTCCGCCCACTCTCTACAGCCTCGTCTCTTCCTGTCAGCAACACAACTCCGCTGGCTCCATCACCTACGGCTGTTTGGCGATGGACTACTCTCCAGATGTCTCCAAACTGACCTGGAAGAAAAATGGGCAGCTGATCGACACTGGATTTAAGACTTATCCATCAGTGAGAAACGCGAAGGGAACCTACACCTTGAGCAGCCAGTTAACCATCACCCAGTCAGAGGGAGAGTGCAGCAAAATCAAGTGTGAGGTTCGACACAGCAGCTCGGTCAAGAGCATTGGAATGCAATGTAAGTGTTGTGGAACTTGGGCAAGACAGGAACGCTCTGATTGAACTGTATAAGGCTTTAGTTATAACTGATATGTAGCACTCTGAAAAATTGAATTATGCAAAATCCAGGTAAGTGCCTCCTGACTGAAAAGTTGCTCAGAACCAAAGAACAACAGAAATGTTACTGTGCAGAATGAGGCCATTTAGCCCATCATGTCTGTGCTGGCCAAAAGGGAGAACAAATAAACGAGCCTGACAAAGTAAGCCTATTTTCCAGCCCTTGCTCCGTAGCATTGCAGCTTAAAGCACTTGAGATGCAGACCCAGATGCCTTTTAAATGACCATGCTCCCTGGTAATTGAGCCCTCCACTTGGGGAATGAATTATTTTTGCCTACGTCCCTTATTTTTGTTGTGAACCACAATTATGTCACGCCTCAGCCTCCTCTTTTCCTAAAGAGAACAAACCCTGCCTATCCAATCTCGCCTCATGGCGGGAATTTTCAGTCCCTGGCAACATTCTTGTAAACCTCATCTCTCTCCAGAGTCATTACGTTATTCCTGCAATGTGGTGACCAGAACTGTACAGCAAACTCCAAACGTGGCCTAACTAGCGTTTTATACAGCTCCATCATTGTATCACTGTTTTTGCATTCAATATCTCACATAATAGAGGAACTAATCTGATATGCTTTCTTGATCAACTTTTCCAGCTGCCCTACCATCTACAAGGACCTGTGGACGTGCACTCTAAGGTCTTGCATTTCCTCAATCCCTCTTAACATTCCAGTTTATTGCCTTGCTTTGTTTTCCCTCCCCAAATGCATTGTGTGGCGCTTTTGACGGTTGAATTCCATTCGCCATTTCCCTGCCAATTCAACCAAACCATGGATATGATTCTCAAATCGGCAGCTGTGGTGCTCAAATAAAAGAACTAATTTTAATTGATGTCAATTGAATCTTCAAGTAACGTCTGAACATTTGTTTGTTGAAGGCCCACGCGTTCTCCCCCCAACCGTTATCCTCACCGTGAGTTCCAGTGAAGAAATCACCAGCAGAAAATTTGCAACCATCGTCTGTTCAATCATGGATTTCCAGCCAAAGTCAATGACGGTGAAGTGGCTGAAGAATGGACAACCCATGGATTCAGGAATTATCACCTCTCCCGCCTGTGAAGTGAACGGGAACTTCTCGGCCAGCAGTCGGCTGACAGTCTCCGCTCAGGAATGGTTCAGCAAAGTAGTCTATACCTGCCAGGTCACTCATCAAGGATTCACCCAGAGTCAGAACATCAGCGGATCTCTGGGTAAGAGACTCAAACCGAGGATAAAATATACCATTCCGATGTTAATCGAAATTAGGGATCTATTAAAGTTAGTACAAAGATAGAACAACTTCTAATTTGCTGTCATATGGTTTGCTGCATTGGGACAGTGCCCCATTCAGAATTTCATCACAACAGCAATTTTTGTTATTCCTTCATGAGATGTGCATTTATTTCCCATCCCTGAGGGCACTTAAGTGTCAACCACATTGCTGTGGATCTGGAGTCACATGCATGCCAGGCCAGATAAAGACAGCAGATTTACTTTTCTAAAGGGCATTCGTGAACCAGGTGGGTTTTTACAACAATGGCTTCATGATGATCATTTGACTTTTAATGATAGATTTTTACTAAATTCAAATTTCACCATCTGCAGTGGTGAGATTCGAATCTGTGTCCCCAGAGTCGTGCCCTGGGTTACAAGACCATTGGCAACACCACCATGCCACTGCCTCCCCTTGAAATAGTGTTCCCTTCCATTTTAAAGTAACATAGTGAGCGAGCTGGTCTTGATGTCAGCTTTTTCCTGAGACAGCTGGTAAGATTTGGAGAGACAGTCGGTGTCGGACTGTTTCACAGGTCACAGCATAGGGGTAAAATATTGGGAAGTGCATCCACCCTACTTATAAACTAACTGCCAGTACTTGGTTCCTGAGTTCAGGAATGGTATATTTGTTGGGGAATACTGCAATGTTGATTCATGAGAATGATACCGCTGCTAAAATACTTGAACAAAAAGAGAATAATTTCACAGAGCAGGCTGGTTTTCCATCCTCCATAGAGGTTGAAAGGTGATAGTTAGAGGTTGATATATCGAAGGCAACTTCGTCTCCTTCAGGCTGAACA
Source organism: Mustelus asterias (assembly GCF_964213995.1). Taxonomy (NCBI): domain Eukaryota; kingdom Metazoa; phylum Chordata; class Chondrichthyes; order Carcharhiniformes; family Triakidae; genus Mustelus; species Mustelus asterias. The sequence goes on along the minus strand of NW_027592543.1, from coordinate 39,843 downwards.
CTGCTGTCCTGCTTCTGAAGAGGGAACTAGGGTTGATTTTCATTTTTCATTCACAGATCCTCCCCAGTGCCCTGATACCACAGTGACGATACAGCCACCACCAATAGAACAGGTCTTACTGGAGGCGACCGTGACCTTAACCTGCATCATTTCTAATGCTCCTTATGGAGTCAACGTGTCCTGGATCCGAGACAGGAAGTATTTGAAATCAGAGATCGCCGAAAAGCCTGGAGCGGATCCTGACAGCGTGGTCAGCAACTTAAACATCTCGACACAAGCCTGGCTGAGTGCGGCTGTGTTTGACTGCGTGGTGAGCCATCAGGATCTGCCGACTCCTTTAAGAAAATCCATCCACAAGGAAACAGGTGAGCTGAGAGATTGAAGCAATAAATGCGTCACTGTGTCTATTTCCAGTGTCAGTGTACTGGTCAATATTCAGCATTCAGTGCATTAATGGTCTCCCCTGAGTGCAAACTCCACTAACTAAAAACTGGGGGTTGTAGATATTTTAACAGGGAAATTTGATGTGTTGATGAATGAAAAGTGAACTGAAGGCGATGTTATTGGGTTTAGATCGAATAACGAGGGAGGAGCCTGATGTGGAGCATAAAAACCAGAAAACCAAAATTAAAGCCGATCAGTTGGGCCGAATAGCCTGATTCTGTGCTGTAAAATTTCTGAAACTTCCCAGTCCAGCCCCCTGAGTTATTTGAGAAAATAATTGTGTTCACCTCTGCTCCAAACTGGAAGTCAAAAATGGAAACATTTAAAATCGAAAGCGAAGCACATTTTTCTGATATCTCGCCAGTGGTTACATTCTCTCCGGAATTCTCCAGTTTATTGACATTTATTGTACATTTTCTGCAGATCCAAATCCGCGGGAACCGTTCGTCTCTGTCCTCCTGCCCTCGGCAGAAGAAGTCTCCGCTCAGAGATTCGTCTCCCTCAGCTGCTTAGTGAGACGTTTCTCCCCTCGAGAGATCTTCGTCAAGTGGACCGTCAACGACAAGCCGGTGAATCCTGGGAACTATAAGAACACCGAGGTGGTCGCGGAGAGCGGGAATAGCTCCTTCTTCATGTACAGCCTGTTATCCATTGCAGCAGAGGAGTGGTCCAGCGGCGCTTCTTACTCCTGTGTGGTGGGACATGAAGCCATCCCCTTGAAGATCATCAACAGAACAGTTGACAAATCCAGCGGTAAACCCAGTTTTGTGAACATTTCCCTTGCACTGATGGACACCGTTAATTCATGTCAATGAGAATCACTCGGTTACATTAAAAACTTCAATAAAAAGAATAAAATCTTTTTCCTCCAACGATAAATGAAATACCCAATTGCTTAATTGATTGGTTTTCAATTTTACTTCCACTATGTATCTTTGGTTTGAGTCAGGTATTTTCACGTCTCGGGCCCAAGCCTTGTTGAACCAGTGCACCCAGCTCAGATACACCCTGGGTTAGAGACAGAGTAGAGCACATTCATTACAGTATTCTGCAAAATATCTTCACCGACTTTCCTCCCACTGAGGAGAAATCTGACAAATTCAACATTTCTGACAAACAAACACAACATTTAGATCTCGGTGTTCCTGCTTCTCTCGTTGTCCATGCCTTTACCATTGATGTCATATTTAAGCTGCTGCACCACACCCACTGGGAACTGAAGTGAGGGTCACACAGAAATATGGAGCAACAATCCCCCATCAGAGAGAGAGGGAGAGTGAAATTGTTAACATACCAGATTCCTACTCACCCAACAAAGAGAGGGGAAAGCAGTAGCTAACCCATGTACCACCACTTCCTCAATGAAAAGAGGAGGAATGGCATTATTTAATCCACTCACCTCCACCTCGTCAGTGGTTAGAACCATCAGGCACATTGCTTCACCGGGTAGAGAGAGGGAAATTATGAGCTCACTCCCTCCCTCTTCGCAAGTAACGTGTTTGGAAGGGACCAGCTCTCTACTCGAAGAACCCAGTTGCCAACAGTACAAATTAGCTTCCGGTTTATTTGCTGCAGAGTTTGAAGTATCATTATCTTAATCAATGTGATGCATATATACTTATGTAACATAATTTAAAAATGTTTCTGCACTCATGTTCCTGTTAATCATGTCCTGGCAGTGATTTCCCATAATGCAAATTGAAACAAATGATTGAATCCTCCCCAGTTTTCACTGTTCTGTCCCTGATGCTTCCGAGATGCATCAATGAATGATTTGATTCGTTCTCCTGATATCACCGTGCCACTCACATAAACTACATTCATACAGCAAAACATTGAAAATATGCTCCATTATTCGTATTGTTTGGATCATTTTCAGTTAATGATTGCGGTGAAACTTGGAGCAACAGCTAAAAAATACACACACTGACAATACTCCACAAAACTGTCACAATTATAAATACACACATAAGCGCACACACACACACTCACACTCACACACATACACACACACACATCGACACAAATGCACAACTACACACACAAATACACATACTCACACATATGCACACAAATGCAGAAAGACACATGTAAATATACACACACAAACGCAAGCACATACCCCCACACACATACATATACAGAAATAGGGACAGGCACATTCAAATACAGACACAGAAACACACAAATACACAACAGATACACTTTCACACACCATAGGTACACTCAATACTTGCACAGACGAACACACATGCAGAGAAACAAGAATGCACACACAAATGCACTCATGGGCAAAACATGCACAAACAGAAATACACACTTACACAAATACACCCACACAAAAATACACCCATACACAAACACATCCGTACACAAATATACATAGGGACACACCCATTCTCTCTCTCTCACTCGCACACACACAGACACACACATACAAACACATAGACACGCGCTCTTGTACAAACAGACACTAAAACAACAACATACACACACATAATCAAATATGTACAAACCACACATGTACACATGAAACACACAAGTACATACACATACACATACGTGAGTAGGTACAGACCCAAACACAAACACATATATGCATAGACACAATACAGACAGATACACACGCATGCAGACCCACATAAATACACAAGCACATACTTTGACTCAAATAAATACATATATATATTAGCACACGTTCACGCTGATAGGAATATAGATATAAAGACACACAATGTTATACACATTCACAAACATATATGGAAATACATAGAAACAAATCACCAGACTGCATATAGAAGAACAGACAGCAAAACATTTACACACAAACATGTGGACGCAAACATCAACATGCTCATAGAACAGAACATCATAGCACACATTACCACACATCGAAACACAAATATACATAAACGCACCGTTATAAAGCATGGCAACACGTGTATACAAACACTGACATGTTAACAGGCGTGCACACAGACACATAGAGAAACAGACGCACACAGAAAGGGAAACAGTAAGTAGTTACCTGATGAAGGGGCAACGCTCCGAAAGCTCGTGCAACCAAATAAACCTGTTGGACTTTAACCGGGTGTTGTGAGACTACTTACTGTGCCGACCCCAGTCCAACGCCGGCAACTCCACAGAAAGGGAAACAAACATTATTAGAGTGACATATAGCACGCATTAAGAGTGGCATTAATATATATTCATAGACTTCACACAATAATAGAGTCATATATACACAATGACAAAAGAATTAAATATGCGCACAACTACACAAATCAACAATCACTGGCAAATGAACGCGTACATTAACACTCATAAACACATATTAACTCAGAGCCAAAGATTAATGCAGAGCACGAGATGCTCATGCATACGCACACAAATGCAAAATCTTCAATACAAACGGTAGGCAAATGATGAAAGTAAAATTTAAACGTGATTTTTTAATGGAGATATCCACAGATTTATTATCCCAATGTACAATGAACAGATAAACACGTTGAGAAACTGAATTAAGCTCACGATCTACTAAACATTTCCACCATAAAGAAGCACAGATCGGAAATTACATCCCAACTCTTAAACAACAACATTCACAGTTTACAGATCAGTAACCATCTGTGAAAATAATCATTGATTAGTGAACGTTCCTCGATATCAGTGATAATATTCTTCAATAAGGGATAGTTCCGAATTGTCAAAAAATCAACTGATTTTCAAGAAAACATCTTCAGTGCTTTCTGACATGGACTGTCCAAGGAATGTCAATAAAGATCAGGTGTGAAAATAGTTACGGAGATCGGTTACTGAGTGTCCTGAGCTTAAGAGTAGGTATACATTGAAAATTAAGTTCAAGAATAAATGAACAGTTTAAAAAGGAGAACGGGGAAAAGAAAAATAACAATAAGATTACCTGGATAAACAAAGTAATCTAATTTCATATCCTGGTCTCCGTCCCCTAGACTCCACCGACCGCATCTGGATTGAAGACAATGAGGATGATAACAGTAACATCTGGACAACGGCTTCCACATTCATTGTCCTGTTCTTCCTGAGCATTTTCTACAGCACTGCGGTCACTCTGGTGAAGGTGAGATGATTGAATGCACTCACATATCAAACTGACAGAATGGACTTGAAAAATCTCTCAATGTTCCATTAAAAACTCTAACTTTAATATCCCGCATCATAAACAACTGCTTCATTATTGTATCTTTCTTTTACAGATCAAGTGATGGGGTTGAATTTTGGAAGCTGCAGATTTCCCTCAGCTGATTATTATGATCTCCGTATGACACAAATACAATATCTGCTCTTGGTGACTCTATCAGTAAAATTCTCTCAGTTTATCATTCTGAATCTGTAACTGAGACAATCATAGACGGTATTTCAGTTTTCAGAGTGAAAAGCACGAGGCATTTTTTGTTATAATGTAATTGTGGTTAACAGTTTCCCCATAGTTTAAATATCATGTATAAATAAGAAACTTTTCTCATTCCTTATCCATATTTGTTAATTCCTCTTTCTATTAAGGTCCTGTTTTCTCTTTCTGGTGTATGTAACAGATGTACAAATATTGACGGATTCCCTGTGCATGTGTTGTGTTCTCAATGTGAAGCTCGATCGTTAAATTCACTTTTCTAACTTTAAAAAATAATGTCGCTGTAAAATATTCTCTGAATTTTTAAAATAAATATTGAATGAAAATTTAACCATCTCTGGCTTGGCTTAATTCCGTTTTCCAAAGCCCATCAACTCCGCCCCATATTCCATATTATACGGTTTCCCCTCTTTCCCAGACATGTCTGTTCCCCCAGTCCTGTGCGGGATGTGTTTGAACTCAAGGCCGTTCAGTGAAAGAGTCACTGCGCCACCCAGTGGCCAATCCGTATAAAGACACCTTCATCTCTGCCTTTTTATGATAAAATCCAGAGACAGAGCGAGTGAAGAATGAGAAGAACCTCGGTGATTTCACTCATAAACTGGTCTGCCACTGACCGAGTTTCAGGTAATTCAAAAAAGCAAAGGCTCTGTTTCATCAGAGGCCGATGCAGGACAGTGTGTGGCAGAAGATAGTTTCCTTTACACTGCCCCTTAAAAAAACTATCAGTGTCGCTGCAGCGTGGGTTAACAGTGTGAATCTCTCTATATTTCGTCCGATGAAGTACTTACAAGGCAGACATGCCACAAGCTAGATAGAGAACACATACAGAGCAGAGGTGCAAACCATGAGGTGAAACCAAGAGACTGAGGTGCATTTCACATAAGCACATAATAGATTACAAATTTCCAAATTAAGGCGAGTGCTATGGGATAATTTGAGATGACCAATACTGTATTTAACTACAGACAATATAAAACTCACATGGCAGATATCTCTGTGTAAGGACGGAACATTTATTTAAAACAAAAACACAACAAGCAACTGCTTGGAGATGACCAAAAGGGTTAAGTAGCTCTGGAACAGAGCGGCAGGATCTTTCCGATGCATCTAACGTGTACCATCAATAACAGATCAATTATAGATTTTCGTACCGATCGTTCCGACCTCATATTAGTTTAAGAATCAATTACGTTCAGTAAACATACATCAATAATAATTCCTGACAAGTTGCTCAGCCAATCGCATTTTACAACACAGCATAATGATATCTCCTTCATCCATTTAAATCGGAGGCTGACTCATCTGTAACCAGTATCTGGGAGAATCAGGAAGGTGAAATAGAGTCATAGAGTCACAGAGGTATAAGCATGCAAACAGGCCCTTCGGCCCAACATGTCCATGCCGCCCTTTTTAACGACAAAGCTCGTCCTAATTGCCCGTGTTTGGCCCATTACCCTCAATAGCCATGCAACTCTCTATGCGCTTTTTAAAAGACTATCTGGCAGCTTGTTCCAGACATTCACCACCCTCTGTGTGAAAGAATTACCCCTCTGGACCCCTTTATATCTCTCCCCTCTCACCTTAAACTTATGCCCTCTCATTTCAGGCTCCCCAACCTTTGGGAAAATATATTTACTATCAAGCTGATCTATGCGCCTCTGTAAGATCACCACTCAGCCTCCTACGCTCCAGAAATGAAAAGCCCCAATCTATCCAACCACTCATTATAATTTAAACCATCAAGTCCCGGTAGCATCCGAGTAAATCTTTTCTGCACTCTTTCAAGATTAATAATACCCTTCCTATAATAGGGTGACCAGAACTGCACAAAGTATTCCAACTGTGGCCTTACCAATATTTTGTATTGTCTCCAGACAGAACAACCTCTGTCTGAAGACAATACACATCTCTTTAACCTGTGTTTAATGCTCCCTCCATCCACATTGTCTGTACCTTTAAGACCTGGCTGGCTGTAGGGATTCGCATTCTAATCAGTATTCTGCAACTTGATTTTGTGTCTCTTTGCACTGTTTGAGAGCACATTTCCACTCCATCTGATGAAGGAGCAGCGCTCCGAAAGCTTATGGTATTTGCTACCAAATAAACCTGTTGGACTTTAACCTGGTGTTGTGAGACTTCTTACTGTGTTCACCCCAGTCCAACGCCGGCATCTCTACATCATGACTTTATCTGCAACACAAACAAACTGTTTTACTCACAGATGTAGGACACAGGAAGAAGGTTCAGTCGGTGTGAAGCTCAACCTCCTGTGTCACAAAGCCCACCCACTGATTGGCTGGAGTACAAGTGTCCTTCCGGTCTGTTTCTGAAGCCTCTGCACCCACTTCCCCGCCTCCCTGCAGCTCCAGCATCCACATTGCGCATGGGTCAGTCCGAATCCGCACAGCGCATGCTCCACTCGGAATCAGGTACTGCGCCTGCGCAAGCGGCTGCTATTGTGACAATACGGCACATTCTCTCTCGCTGCGCATGCTGGGTAAGAGCACCGCCATGGGAAGGAAATAATTTCAACACAAAATTGTATTTTGTCATCCAATTACGATCAGAACTACAGGGTTAATATATAAATTTATTAAACCAACTGATACATCTACCAATGTGCATGGTGGGATTGTTACTGGACGAGCATTCCAGAGACCCAGGGTCCTTTTAGAGTCTACCCCACTCTGCCGTAGGTTGCAGCAAGATATAGTTGGGTTGGTCACATGGGCAGAGCAGTGGTAGACTTTGAAATATATCACCATTCCTCTTGTCAGCCTGGGTGAAGAGCCCTGCTGGGGGATAGTGTAAATTACAGAACAACATCCCTGGGTAATCAGTGTCTCTTGGTTCTGGAATTACAGAAGATGCTAATTCCCCTCACAGAGGCAGCTCAGTGTTCGTGATTTGTCATTGCTGCTGTTCCAGATGTTGTTCAATGTAGACTCAAGTTTAGAGAAAGGAGTGGAAATGGGTCATCAGAACTGCTCACAGTCCCTGGAGGGTAATGGTTACTTGAATTTCTCAAACATTGTGGTTTGTAAAGACACTGTTATTTCATCTCCAGTATTAGTCAGAATGGGCTGTATTCTCCACATGACAGGGCTGGAATTATCTTTGGGGATGTGTGTCTATGAATGAAAATGTCTGTCTGGGTGTGGGTGTGTGTCTATGAATGAAGATGTCTGTCTGGGTGTGGGTGTGTGTCTATGAATGAAGATGTCTGTCTGGGTGTGGGTGTGTGTCTATGAATGAAGATGTCTGTCTGGGTGTGGGTGTGTGTCTATGAATGAAGATGTCTGTCTGGGTGTGGGTGTGTCTCTATGTTTGCCCATGTCTGTGTAAGTGACGGAGAGAGAGAGTGTGTTTGGATCTCTGTGTTTGGATATCTTTATGTGCTGCTGCTTCTTAGGTGGTTTGTCTCAAAGGTTCCTCTCCGGGTGATTTGAATAGAATCATTCAGAGATTCTTCATCCTGGGTGAATCCACAGGCTGACCATGTGCTGTGTAAAACCTGACATCCACACCACCAGACCCCACTTTTCCTGGAACAACATCAAGTGTTTGCTGTTTTCCTGATCCTTCCTTTTCCCTCCCTTTTCAATTATATCACTTCTCATGATTCTGAATTTCAGAGAGGACAGACTCATCCCACTGAATGCCCTCCAAGGACAACCGCCTCATCTCAGGAATCAATCCAGTGAAATTTAGTTGCACAAAGACAGTGAGCAAATAGAACCAAGACCAAAAGAGGGAAATAGATCGAGACTGGGATTGAAGATAATTAAAGAAAGACAGACTGGCATTAATATCGCACTTTTCCCAACCAGCAGAAATCACAATGAGATCATTGTTATAATGAAGGCTGAATGGCCGAATGCTGCTCCTACGGCTTATGGTCTATTCCTTAGTTCCCTCGAAACGGGGATAATCCCAGCCTCCCAAATGAAGATGCAGTCATTCAAAAATTAAAGCAAAGTTGATTTTTTATTTTATTTTTAACCCAGAATACTAATATCTAAATCTGCACTGGATATTGTCTGAACTCAGTCCCACAGTGAAAGCATCTGAACGGACTCGAGTGTGAACCCGTTGATGGGTCATCAAGTTCCCAAAACTTTTAAAGCACTTTCCACAGTCTGGGCATTTAAAAGGTCTCTCGTCAGTGTGAATCCGTTGATGGCAGATCAGGTTAGAAGAGTTAGCGAATTCCTTCCCACATTTGGAGCAGGTGAACGGGTTATCCTCAGTGTGAATCCGCTGGTGTGTCAACAGTTCTGTTGATGTAATGAAAGCCTTCTCACACTCAGAGCAGGTGAATGGTCTCTCTCCAGAGTGAATTCGCTGGTGAATCAGAAGGTGAAACGACCAGCTGAATTTCTTCCCTCACTCGGAGCAGGTGAATGGTCTCTCCCCAGTGTGAACTCGCTGGTGTGTCACCAGGTGGGTTGACTGAGTGAATCCCATTTTGCACACAGAGCAGGTGAACGGTCTCTCCCCAGTGTGAATTCGCTGGTGTCTCACCAGGTGGGACAACTGAGTGAATCCTTTCCCACACTCGGAGCAGGTGAACGGTCTCTCCCCAGTGTGACTCCGTCGATGAATTTCCAGCTCCGATGGGGAACTGAATCCCTTGCCACAACACTCACATTTCCACAATTTCTCCCCACCGTGACTGCATTTATGTTTTGACAGGCCAGATAAACGGCTGAATCCTCGTCCACACACGGAACACGTGTACAGTTTCTCCCCACTGTGAGCGGTGCTTTTTCCTTCCATGTTCAAAATCCAATGATACGCATATTACGATAAATTGGGCGACTCTGTCTGATCCTGATGTGATGTTTGGTTTCAGTTTTCTGACTGCAAATCCTCACCTTTGAATATGCTGTGAAATTGATTTAAAAAAGAAAAAAAAGAGAGTGAGAGAGAACCCACAAAAACACAAAGCCAGGTTGTGAAATTGAGCTGAATGAATCTGGTAATCTGTGGGGCCGGCACTGGGAAAAAGTGACCAAGAAAACTGATGGATTGTCACAAAAACCCAACTGGTTCACTAATGTCCTTCAGGGAAGGGAACCTTTGAGCCAGTCTGAACCTATACAAGACCAGAGCTTCAAGGTGAAGAGGCAGCGGATGGGCGGGATTAAGAGATGTGGGAGGAGAAGAGGTGAAGGAAAGGATACATCTACAACCAGACAGAAACTCCCAAACCCTCAACCTCCACCATCTCTGCACTGTAAATCTTTCCTTTCTCTGTCCATCTTCTATGTATTAATGCATCCATCATTATGAAGTGCTTTGAAAGGTTAGTCATGGCACAAATCAGTCCGGCCTCCCAGACTGCCTGGATCCACTACAGTTCACAACCGCCGCAACAGGTCCATAGCAGACACCATCTCCCTGGCCCTGCACTCAACTGGAACCACCTGGATAACAAAGCACCTATTTCAGACTCCTATTTATTGACTACAGCTCAGCCTTCAACACCATTATTCCTACGAAACACATCTCCAAATTCCGTGGCCTGGGGCTTAGCTCCTCTCTCTACGACTGGATCCAAGACTTCCGAACACACAGACTGCAATCAGCAAGAATAGGCAACAACACCTCTCCCACGATCATCCTCAACACCGGTACCCCACAAGGCTGTGTCCTCAGCCCGTTACTATACTCCTTATACACCTATGACTGTGTGGCCAAATTCCCCCCCAACTTGATTTTCATGATTGCTGATGACAACAGCGCAGTGGGTCATTTCTCAAACAATGATGAGACAGAGAACAGGAATGAGACAGAGAATCCGGTGAACTGGTGACAATAATCTCTCCCTCAATGTCAACAAAATGAAGGAGATTGTCATCGACTTCAGGAAGCGTAGTGGGGGACATGCCCCTGTCTACATCAACAGGGATGAAGTGGAAATGGTCGAGAGCTGAGTTTCTAGGTGACCAGATACCAACAACCTGTCCTGGTCCCTCCATGCCAATGCTACAATTAAGAAAGCCCACCAACACCTCTATTTTCTCAGGAGGCTAAGGAAATTTGGCATGTCCGTTACAATTTTCACCAACTTTTATAGATACACCATAGAAAGCATTCTTTCTGGTTGTATCACAGCTTGGCGTGGCTCCTGCTCTATCCAAGAACGCAAGAAACTACAATGGGTCATGACCGAAGCCTAGTCCATCACGCAAACCAGCCTCCCAACCATTGACTCTGTCTACACTTACCGCGACCTCGGAAAAGCAGCCAGTATAATCAATGAACCCACACACCCCAGACATTCTCTCTTCCAACTTCTTCCGTCGGGAAAAAGATACAAAAGTCTGAGGTCCCATACCATTCGACTCAAGAACAGCTTCTTCCCTGCTGCCATCAAACTTTTGAATGGACCTCCTTTCATTAAGTTTATCTTTCTCTACACCCGAGCTCTGACTGTAACACAACATTCTGCACTCTCTCCTTTCTCCCTCTATCTATGGTATGCAAGAAACAATACTTTTCACTTCATACTAATGCATGGTAGCGCAGTGGTTAGCACTGCTGCCTCACAGCACTGGGGACCAGATTCGATTCCCGGCTTGGTTCACTGTCTGTGTGGAGTTTGCATGTTCTCCCTGTGTCTGCGTGGGTTTCTTGCGGATGCTCCGGTTTCCTCCCACACTCCAAAGATGTGCAAGTGAGGTTAATTGGCCATGCTAAAATTCTCCCTCTGAACAGGTGCCAGAGTGTGGCGATGAGGGGATTTTCACAGTACCTTCATCGCAGTCTGAATGTAAGCCTACTTGTGACTAATAAACTTTGTGAGACAATAATAAATCAAATCAAATGGTGCAACATTGAGTTACCACATTTGGAGTGTCTGTGAGTAAACTAAAGTTAATTCTCACTTAGAGTCATAGAGGTTTACAGCATGGAAACAGGCCCTTCGGCCCAACTTGTCCATGCCACCCCTTTTTTTAAACCCCTAAGCTAGTCCCAATTGCCCGCATTTGGCCCATATCCCTCTATAGCCATCGTACCCATTTCCTTCCCTGAAGGACATTATTGAACATATATACGGATATATGAATTACGAGCAGGAGTAAGCCTTGAAGTATTGGGTAGTATGCCACTGCTTATAAAGGACGAATCAAATCAAAAACATCTTTCTGGTCACAGACAGATGTGAGATGAGAAATCAATGTGGAATAAATTACCTTCTGCCCCTCCTGTATATAACATATCCCCCTAACATGGCTCACCCTGGCCCTGTCTTAGTATTGTTTCTGAAAATTTCATGCATTCCCTCCTGACTTGACCGGACAGCCTCACCAATTCATTACCAACTTGAGTTTCGCTAAATCCCTGTCTCAGCTGAGGTTTCTAGAACTTTCATTCATTCCTTTATTTTCTTTAGACTTGACTGTCAGTGTCCCTCATTTAACCCATGAAAAACTTTGGTGTGTATAAACCCCTGTCCTCTGCATCAAGTCCCACACACTCACCCATCACCATGTCCTCACCATGGCCTGCAGTGGTTAGCACTGCTGCCTCACAGTGGGTTCAATTCATGGCTTGGGTGACTGTGTATGTGGAGTCTGCACGTTCTCCCCATGTCTGCATGGGTTTCCTCCCACAGTCAGAAAGGCTTGCTGGTTAGGTGCATTGACCCGAACAAGTGCCGGAGTGTGACAACTAGGGGAATGTTACAGCAACTTGCAGTGTTAATGTCGGCTAAGCCTACTTGTGACACTAATAAATAAACTTTAAAACACTGACCCACACAGGCTCCCAGTTAAACAACTCAATTTAAAACATTGCATCTTTTTTTGCAAATCCTTCCATGACATTATTGTTCCCTATTTCCAGTCACACAGATGTTTGAATCTTTTTCTACAGACACACTTACAATCAGGTTCTGATGAATGGAGTGACTCTGGCAGGTTTTGATCTGATGTCTGGTTTGAGTTTCCCTTTAAATTTTGACATCAAATTTCCTGTAAAAAAAAGATCATCACTGTCAGTCAAGAATAGACAATAAGCGAGAAACATTTCTCTTGGTTTGAGTTTTCTGTGTGTAAATCCTCCCCTTCTAACTCCCTGTAAAAGGAGTTTCCAAAGTCCATCCCTGTCAGTCCAAGAGAGAAATTCACAACATTCTCTCCTCCTGCTGACAGGGAGCACCGCGCATGCGCACTATTGCCCATCGCCCCGAGAAAGATGGTCTCCGTCAACTCGGGGCCTCCAACTCAGGCATCTGTGGTCGCGGCCCCGAATGGTAGGAACGCGGCACCGAGCAGTTATTATTCGGGTTCTCCTGTCTCCACTGGATGCTTATGAAGCCTCCCCATCCACCCCGTCACCTCCATTACCCTCCAGAATAAGTCGTTTCCCTGGAAACCCGGAGCCGATATAACCACCTTGCGGCTACTGCGGCAGCAACATCCACTGCGCATGCACTTTGGATCTACAGTACGCATGCGCAAGGTTTGCTGTAAGGATAGATCATATTCTGATTCACTGTGAATGCTGGGTAAGATAGCCACCATTGAAGTATGTTCTTGCATTAAAAAAAAATATGTTTTGTGATTCAATTACAACTGAAGCCAAAGCACCAAGGTATAAAATGAAAATAACTAATACAGCAGCTAATGTCAACAGGCACCACAGCTCTGTCCTGAGTTTAATTAATAGCGGAATAAACGTCTACACCTGAAGATGAACTCCTTGGAGTGTCAGCTGGTGTAACGAACTGATTGATTTACCATCCACCCCTTCTCCACACACACACGGACTTGACAATAAGAATGGACTCATGTTTGATCAAATCCTTTGAACTTTTAAATATGTTAACAGATGGGAAACTGAATAAATCCATTTACACACATAACATATCTGAATGGTCTCTTTCTGGGTGGCTGTGCTACTGTAAATAGGATAACTGACCACTTACATTCCAGAACTGACTGGGTCAGCACTGCCCTATTTCCAAGACCAACATTGAGGGGCAGCACAGTGGTTAGCACTGCTGTCTCACAGCGCCTGGGACCTGGGTTCTATTCCCAGCTTGGGTCACTGTCTGTGTGGAGTTTGCACATTCTTCTCATGTCGGCGTGGGTTTCCTCCGGGTGCTCTGGTTTCCTCCCACACTCCAAAGATATGTGGGTTAAGTGGATTGGCCATGCTAAAAATTGTCAGGGGGACTAGCTAGGGTTAATGCATGGGGTTATGGAGATAGGGCGTGGGTGGGATTGTGGTTGGTCCAGACTCGATGGGCTGAATGGCCTTCTTCTGCACTGTAGAATTCTATGATCCTTGAAAAGGTACGAAATCAACTGCATAACTGCAAATAGTTTTATTTCCAAAACTGTATGAGAATTCCCACCTGACTCTATTGATTCAAGGAAACTTTGTTAATTTTAAAAATGTCCATGAATACTGCAGAGGCTTCTGCAACTCTTCCGATGTTGTTTTTTGTTAACTCAGATTTTTCATAAAGAGAATTGAACAATCGTTTGAAAGGAGAAATAATGCATGTTTTTATGAAAGGGAATGATATTAGGACTAATTGTATAACTGTTTGAAAATAAGCAAGCACAGACAATGATGTGTCTCCTCATGAGCTGTTATTTCACGATTCTATTGTTAGATCAATGTCTCTCCAACATTCCAAAATATCCAGTCCGAATTCTATCTCTGCAAATCAAGGTCACGAACTACAGCATGACTACACAGTTTGAAATACTCTGCAGTCCCTTTGAGATGCTGACCGTGACGTGTGTCTGTCGTGTACTGATTATCATTCACCTCACACTCTGAAAGATCCACAGTTGAAAGTGAGAGGGGGAAAGTTTAAGAGATATAAGGGGGAAGTTTTCCAAGAGTGGTAAATTTGTGGAACTCGCTGCCCCACAGCGTGGTGGAGTCTGAATCGTTGAATGGTTTCAAGGAGGAGATAGATATATTTCTGACACAAAAAGGGATGGGAGATATGGGGAACAAGTGGGGAGGTCGATTTGAGACCAGGGAGAGATCAGCCATGATCTGATTGAATCGCGGAGCAGGCTCTAAGGGCTGAAATTTACCAACTTCTGTTCCTATAAAGACAAGTTAAGTTAGAGCTTATTGGTCACAAGTAGGCCAACATTAATAGTGCAGTGAAGTTACTGTGAAAATCCCCAAGTTATTATTGTATCACAGCAGCTCGTTTGCACAATGTGACTGAACCATCACATCAATACTTGGAGTAAATGACTGGGCTGAGACCTGGCTTGGATAAAATCATGAGGATCACTTGTCATCACAGAATCTGAGAAATTTACTGCACAGGATGCCATTCAGCCCATCATGCCCGTACCAGGTGAAAATGAGCTATCCAGTTTCGTCCCACTTTCCAGGTATAGGTTGATGGCCCTATAGGACACAGCATGTCAAGTCCATACCTGAATACCTCTTGCATGTGAACATTTCTGTCTCCACCACCCTTTCAGAGAGTCAGTTTGATTCCCCACCACCCTCTGGGTGAAAACATCTCCACACTTCTCTAATCCTTCTGCCAATTGCTTTACCTCTCTGCCCCTTAGTTCATAGAAATCATAGGAACCCTACAGTACAGAAAGAGGCCATTTGGCCCATCGAGTCTGCACCGACCACAATCCCACCCAGGCCCTACCCCCATATCCCTACATATTTACCCACTAATCTGCACATCTCAGGACACTAAGGGCAATTTTTAGCATGGCCAATCAACCTAACCCGCACATCTTTGGACTGTGGGAGGAAACCAGAGCACCCAAAGGAAACCCAGGCAGACATGAGGAGAATTGCAAACTCCACACAGACAGTGACCCAAGCCGGGAATCGAACCCAGGTCCCTGGAGCTGTGAAGCAGCAGTGCTAATCACTGTGCTACCGTGCCGCCATCTCTGTTAAGGAACTAGGACCTTCTGAGCCACACTCTCTGGCTAACCACCCCCTAACTAGAATGGTGCTGAGTACTCTAGCTGTGATCTAGCTAGTGTTTTTATTAGTTCCAGGATAACCGCTCTCTCACCTTCCATTGATTCAGTATAATGGAAACTGGGAGTTGCAACCTGTCAGCATTTGAAAGATATTCATAAATGATTGGAGGGTTTCTTACAGTTGGGATCTTTCTCTGTTCTGTCCACTCGATGAGTGAGATAAAACTTTCTCCTGTGAATATCCAGCTGGAGTTTGGGCCCTGATGTGTTTCCTTGTTCATCTTGTTGACTCTAAATATTGAATTTTGTGGTTTCAGACACCAGCTAATCAAACTCCCAACAAAAGATTGTATTTTACTGACTGTATTAATAGCACTGCAATAATACAGAGTATAGTTACCCCATCCAGAGAACAGGGAGAATGTTGTTTTCTGTGGATCATGTCCTGACGGGAGAGTCCGATGTGGGATCGACATGGACATCCACAGAACTGGCAGTTCATGATGTTGTTGTTAATGCTCAAGGGGGATGGGGGGAGCTCTGCAGCTCCGCTCCACCTCTGGTCTTGCTCTGCCACCGCTCCACTTCTGATCTTCCTCTCGATACCTCGGATGTTGAGAGTTTGGTGATGATGGTCTTTGAAACTGAACCAAATTTCAGTTCTGCCTCCACATGTGCCGGTCACCACAATGTTTTCCCCAGGGAGATGGTCCGCAGTGGAGAGGTTTGTGAGGATATATTTTACGGGGTCCGTGTGTCATTTGTATTGACCACCTTGATGTTGTTTGCCCTGAGACAGTCTCCCATCGGGAAACTTCAACACATTGGACTTGGTCTCTTGAAATAAGTCATGAATATGGATTGTTAATAAACTCCTGTCCTGCCTCTTGTGCTGTCCCCATAATAAGAAGCTGCCAACCTGAAAATGACACATCAATCCCTTCTCTTTGTCCTTTAACAACTCCTTTACCAATGCTAATATTTCACCCCCAATGACCTGAGCCCTTATCCTGTGCAACAACTTGTGTATGGCACCTTATCAAATGGCATTTAGAAATTCAATCAATGCAATATTCTCTGGTTCCCCTTTATCTAACCTGTTAGTTACATCCTCAACAAATTCTACTGGATTGGTCAAATTCTTTCATAAACCAATGTTGACTTTGTCCAATCATGTTCTAATTTTCTAATTGTATTGTTACCACTTCCTGAATGATAGATTCCAATATTTTCCTCCAAGTCCCGCAGTTTGATTTGAAACAGAACAGCTTCTGTTTGTAGCTTCACCACAGACTCCAACTTCACCACAGACTGAAACTTTACACACAGACTCAAACTTCACCACAGACTCAAACTTCACACACAGACTCAAACTTCACCACAGACTCAAACTTCACCACAGACTCAAACTTCACCACAGACTCAAACTTCACACACAGACTCAAACTTCACACAGACTCAAACTTCACACACAGACTCAAACTTCACCACAGACTCAAACTTCACACACAGACTCAAACTTCACCACAGACTCAAACTTCACACACAGACTCAAACTTCACCACAGACTCAAACTTCACCACAGACTCAAACTTCACACACAGACTCAAACTTCACACACAGACTCAAACTTCACCACAGACTCAAACTTCACACACAGACTCAAACTTCACCACAGACTCAAACTTCACACACAGACTCAAACTTCACCACAGACTCAAACTTCATCACAGACTCAAACTTCACACACAGACTCAAACTTCACCACAGACTCAAACTTCACCACAGACTCAAACTTCACACACAGACTCCAACTTCACACACAGACTCAAACTTCACCACAGACTCAAACTTCACACACAGACTCAAACTTCACCACAGACTCAAACTTCACACACAGACTCAAGCTTCACACACAGACTCAAACTTCACACACAGTCTCAAACTTCACACACACACACAAACTCCCTCCTCTGGCCAACATTTATGAGAAAAACACTTTCTTTCCCCCACCCCCCTCCTGGGAAATACAGAGAGTTGTGGGATCCTGGAACTGGAATTAGAGCTGGAGGATAATCCAGGGTAATGATTTTGGGAGAAAGCAAAATCCTGCAGATGCTGGAATTCTGAATAAAACAGACCTGCTGAGTTTATCCAGTATTTTCTGTTTTTATTAGAATGATTTTGGGACCTGGGTTTGAATCCCACCACGTTTCAATAAAAATATTGATGAGCATGAATTAATTGTTGTAAAAACACATCTGGTTCTCTAATCCCTTTAAGGAAGGAAATCTGCCGCCCTGATCCAGTCTAACCGACATGTGACTGGATTCACAAACAATTCAAGGGCTGACTGGGTAAACAGGGAATGTCACCATCAGAAAAACAGAGCCCCCTGGAGGGCAGAAGGGTTAGGACAGGTTATGGAGAGGTTAAAACTGTCATCATTGAGAACAACGATAGAGGGTTGGCAGCAGGAGAAATACTTAATACAATTAATGTTACCAGAGAGGCAGTGCTGGGTAGACTAATGGGACTGAAGGTGGACAAGTCCCCGGGTCCGGATGGAATGCATCCCAGGGTATTGAAAGAAATGTCAGAGGTAATAGTGGATGCGTTAGTGATTATTTATCAAAACTCGTTGCATTCTGGGGTAGTGCCGGTTGATTGGAAAACGGCTAATGTTACGCCGCTGTTTAAAAAAGGAAGGAGACAAAAGGCGGGTAACTATAGGCCGGTCAGCTTAACGTCTGTAGTAGGGAAAATGCTGGAATCCATTATTAAAGAGGAGATAGCAGGGCATCTGGATAGAAATGGTTCGATCAATCAGACGCAGCATGGATTCATGAGGGGAAAGTCGTGCTTGACGAACATGTTGGATTTTTATGAAGATGTGACTAGGGCGGTTGATGGAGGAGAACCGGTGAATGCGGTGTTTTTGGATTTCCAAAAGGCGTTTGATAAGGTGCCCCATAAAAGGCTGCTGAAGAAGATTAGGGCACACGGAGTTGGGGGTAGTGTGTTAAAGTGGATTGGGGACTGGCTAACTGACAGGAAGCAAAGAGTCGGATAAATGGGTGTTTTTCCGGTTGGAGGAAGGTAACTAGTGGCGTGCCGCAGGGATCGGTACTCGGGCCGCAACTATTTACCATTTATATAGATGATCTGGAGGAGGGGACGGAGTGTAGGGTAACGAAGTTTGCAGACGACACAAAGATAAGTGGAAAAGTGAATCGTGTGGAGGACGGAGAAGATCTGCAGAGAGATTTGGACAGGCTGAGTGAGTGGGCGAGGATATGGCAAATGGAGTATAACGTTGAGAAATGCGAGGTTATACACTTTGGAGGAAATAATAACAAATGGGATTACTATCTCAATGGAAACAAATTAAAACATGCTACCGTGCAAAGGGACCTGGGGGTCCTTGTGCATGAGACGCAAAAGCCCAGTCTGCAGGTACAACAGGTGATCAAGAAGGCAAATGGGATGTTGGCCTATATCGCGAGGGGGATAGAATATAAAAGCAGGGATGTCTTGATGCACCTGTACAGGGCATTGGTGAGGCTGCAGCTGGAATACTGTGTGCAGTATTGGTCCCCTTATATGAGGAAGGATATATTGGCATTGGAGGGAGTGCAGAGAAGGTTCACCAGGTTGATTCCGGAGATGAGGGATTTGGATTATGAGGAGAGGCTGAGGAGATTGGGTTTGTACTCGTTGGAGTTTAGAAGGATGAGGGGGGATCTTATGGAGACTTATAAGATAATGCGGGGGCTGGATAGGGTGGAGGCGGAGAGATTCTTTCCACTTAGTAAGGAAGTTAAAACTAGAGGACACAGCCTCAAAATAAAGGGGGGTCGGTTTAAGACAGAGTTGAGGAGGAACTTCTTCTCCCAGAGGGTGGTGAATCTCTGGAATTCTCTGCCCACTGAGGTGGTGGAGGCTACCTCGCTGAATATGTTTAAAGCGCGGATGGATGGATTCCTGATCGGTAAGGGAATTAAGGGTTATGGGGATCAGGCGGGTAAGTGGTACTGATCCACGTCAGATCAGCCATGATCTTATTGAATGGCGGGGCAGGCTCGAGGGGCTAGATGGCCTACTCCTGCTCCTATTTCTTATGTTCTTATGTAACACAGACTTTAACGGAACAACTGGTCCCAAACACAATCTCTTGTAGTTAGTGTGGCAGGGTGTGGTGAATCAGGTTTAAAAAGAGTCAAATTATATGTGGTTTCTGGTTTGGACAACCACATTTAAATCTGGGACTCAGATGAGGATATGAATTGGTGTTCGGTGGCAAGATCTAAATCTGTGTATTACGCCAGGAAGCCTTAAACCCAGAGTGAGAATATTTCAGAACCAGGATTCAAAATACATGGCTGTGGAGGGTGAATTCACCCTCAAAACGGCCGAGGAAATTCTGTCATGGGAGGAACTACTGGAAGAAAAATCACCCTGTACATGGGAGAGACAGAAACAATGAAGACTATCTCCTCCAATCACAGATTCTGTCTCTCCCGATGTTGCTACATCTGCAGAGACAGAGTCTCAAATTGGAGGAACAGCTTTGCCACCTATTTTGAGAAAAGAAGTTCACTGACCCAGCAGTCCGTCTGTGATGCGTGGAGGAGTTGTGTCTTCCTGCTACAGAACTCGTTTCATATCAATGTGAACCTCAAAAGGAATGAACCAACCATTGACAACACAGAGCTTTCCCCATCCTGCTGAACATTATTTTTGCATATCTCAGTCGGTGGGGTGGACAGCTCAGGAATTTGAGTAACCAGGTATTCTGAACTTACCTACCAATCACTTGGGTCATCACATAGAAATTGAGATACATTCATCCAGGTTCATATTCTACACTGCTTTTATTTGCAGGTTAACACTCACAGACAACATACAGAACCCCCGGTCAGAGCTGATCTCGGCTGGTGTAGTGAGGTTATTGATGGGTTATTAATCATAGAATCATAGAAACCCTACAGTACAGAAAGAGGCCATTCGGCCCATCGAGTCTGCACCGACCACAATCCCACCCAGGCCCTACTCCCATATCCCGACATATTTTACCCACTAATCCCTCTGACCTACGCATCTCAGGGCACTAAGGGGCAATTTTAGCATGGCCAATCAACCTAACATCTTTGGACTGTGGGAGGAAACTGGAGCACCCAGAGGAAACCCACGCAGACACAAGGAGAATGTGCAAACTCCACACGGACAGATTAATGTTAATTTACACACAATGAAGATGAGAATCGGGTGAGTTTTTTCCTGCTCCAGGGTCTGATCCAAAAAACAGTCTGCCCCGATTCAGTTACCTTGTGTCAAATAGTCAGTTTTGGAAATGGACTATCGGAGTATTTTTTAATAAATTAACAAAAAAATCTTATTTATAGATTACAATTTGAAAGATTTAATCTCCACACAGTCGTCGGTATTTGTGCTATCTTATCGAAAAAAGCAAACTCAAAAGATATTCAACATGCACACAAAAGGTTATGTTACTATGTGACTACATCACTAAACAAAGGAGTTGTTGAGAAAGGAAAAGGATCCCCGAGAAACCAAAAAATAGCCCTTAAAATCAAAGAGTAGCTCTCGAGAAAATCCCAACAAAAGCATTGAAAAGAAATACTTTGAACCCTGCCGATGGATCTTTCAGATCCTGAATTGTAGATTTTGACCCAAGAATGAATTTTGAATTGAAGCAAAAGTTCATAATTTTATTCCAAACAGGTTCCTGTTGAGAGTTCTTCAATTAAGGGGGAAGATCACTGGTGATGCTTTTAAAAAGTGACATTGCAGAATATTGAAGTGACATCTCCAGAATATTACATTCCAGCCAGTTATGGGATTTATCAGCAGAAATAAAATATTGTCAGACTATCAATGCTGAACAGCAGCAATAACAGCAGAGTCCACCCCCTGCAGTCACTTATGAACTTGCTGAAGTCTCAGGAGTCATTGTGACTGAGTGAATCCCTTCCCACACACAGAGCAGTTGAATGGCCTCTTAGTGTGAGTGCATTGGTGAGCCAGCAGGTTGAAAGACTTTGCAAATCCCTTCCCACACATGGAGCAAGTGAACGGCCTCTCCCCTGTGTGAAGTCACTGGTGAGCAGAGAGGTTGGATGGCCGATTGAATCCCTTCCCACACACGGAGCATGTAAATGGTCTTTCTGCAGTGTGAGTGCGTCGGTGAGCAGTGAGGTTGGATGACTGCCTGAAATTCTTTCCACAGTCAGTGCAGCTGAATGGCTTCTCTTCAGTGTGAATTTTCTGGTGTCTCAGCAGGGTGGGTAAAACTGTGAATCCCTTTCCACACACAAAGCAAGTAAACAGTCTCTCCCCAGTGTGAATTCGCTGGTGTGCAACGAGGGAGGATGCCTGTCTGAAACTCCGTCCACAGTCAGTGCAGCTGAATGGCTTCTCCTCAATGTGAACTCGCTGGTGTGACAGTAAGTGGGATGACCCAGTGAATCCCTTCCCACAGTCGGAGCAGGTGAACGGCCTCTCCCCAGTATGAACTCGCTGGTGTGACAGCAGGTGGAATGACTGAGTGAATCGCTTCCCACACGCGGAGCAGATGAATGGTCTCTCCCCGGTGTGAGTGCGTTGGTGCACAGTGAGTGCTGAAGAATGCCTGAACCTCTTCCCACAGGAGGTGCAGATGAATGGCTTTTCCTCAGTGTGAATTCTCTGGTGAGACCAAAGGCCAGATGACTGAATGAATCCCTCCCCACAGACAGAACAGGTGAACGGTCTCTCCCCAGTGTGACTGCGCCGATGGTTTTCCAACAGGGAAGGGTAACTGAATCCTTTCCCACAGTCCCCACATTTCCACGGTTTCTCCATGGTGCTGGTGTCCTTATGTTTCTCCAGGTTAAACGATCAGTTGAAGCCTCATCCACACACAGAACACGTGTACAGTTTCTCCGTGCTGTGAATGGTGTGATGTTTTTTAAGGCTGTGTAACTGGATAAAGCTCTTTCCACAGTCAACTCACTGAAACACTCTCACTCGGGTGTGCGTGTATCTTGGTGCTTTTTCAGTCACGCTGATGTTTGAAATCTTCTCCTCCAGACAGAAGACAAACATTTCTCCTTCCACATTCAAAGTCTGAGGATATGTAAGTCCAAGTGAATCGAGACTCTGTCTGATTTTGATGTGATGTTTCTTCACCTCACCTGTAAAAGGAGTTTACAAAATTAATCACTGTCAGTCCAGGATAGAAATTTTGAACAGGCAATTCTAATTCTCTGGAACATTTCTTCCTCTCTTGTTCCCCAAATCAATAAATTCCTGTCCCACAAACTCTCCCTCCTCCCTGGGCTGAAATCCAAACCCATCTCACCATCTCTTTTCTCCACTCCCAGTTTGCTCCCTCCCTCTCCTCTGTCTGGGTTCAGTTCTGATGTGGAGATGCCGGCGTTGGACTGGGGTGAACACAGTAAGAGTTTTAACAACACCAGGTTAAAGTCCAACAGGTTTATTTGGTAGCAAACACCTAATGGTAGCTAATGGTGTTTGCTACCAAATAAACCTGTTGGACTTTAACCTGGTGTTGTTAAAAATCTTACTGGATTCAGTTCTCCAGCTCCTGTCTGCAGACTGACAATAAAACCAATGGGTCTTATTGGGTGTGTTGGGGCCTCCAGCGGGTGTTTGTGAATCCTCCCCGCCCACCTCCCAGGGTTTCCTTCCTTCCCAGAGATCAGAGTCCTCATTGATTTGAGGCCAAAGTGTAACCTCTTATTTATTGTCCCCCTCCCCCATCCTCTGATGTGAACCATCCTCCAGTGGCTGAGCCAGGATGGGGCCGTTAACCTGGGCCTGTTCCCGGGAGGGAGGGAGGGAGAAGCCCCGCAGCTGCAAACCAGGGAGCTGACAATGATTCTGAAGGGTTTGCAGATCCACAAAGTGTTTCCAAATCCTCCCAGCCACCGCCTAACGCTGACTCCGCTTCTCCGGGACAAACAAGCGCCAAGGACAGCAATGACACTGCGCATGCTCCACATCACAATGCCCGGGGACTGATTGACGGCAGCTCCGGACCAATAGGAAGAGGGGGCGGGGTTGGAGGACCGTGTGGCAGCGGCTGGTCCTCCAACCAATCGGAGTGAATGAGGGGCGGGACCTAAAGCATGCGCAGTGCGGGTAATGGCGACGGACGGACGGTTTCAACTTGGAAGCGAGATCAATACGAGGTAGAGGGCGGCGCGCGGGGAATGATAAATGTGGCGGGTGGGTGGAGAGACTTTGTAAACATGTTGTTCAAACCCAAACCCGGAAATGAACTTCCCGGTCCCCCCCTTTGTACCAAATGGAGCGGCAGCTTGTAGTGTTAGACCCGGGCTGACTGCCGCCATTGAGGCTGCATGTGGGAGGCCGGCAGGGATTGTGATCGGCGAGGGAAGCCCTGACGTCACAATGGAATGGGTGAGCGTGTGACGTCACAATGGAATGGGTGAGAGTGTGATGTCACAATGGAATGGGTGAGGGTGTGACGTCACAATGGAATGGGTGAGGGTTCCAGATGAGCTGAGACTGGGCTGGAGTCGGGCGATGGCACGGACATGTGGCCCGGTGGCACAGTGGTTAATGCAGCTGCCTAACAGCGCCAGGGACCCGGGTTCAATTCCAGCCTCAGGTCACTGTCTGTGCAGAGTTTCTACATTCTCCCCGTGTCTGTGGGTTTCCTCCGGGTGTTCCGGTTTTCCTTCCACAGTCCAAAGATGTGCCGGCGTTGGACTGGGATAAGCACACTAAGTAATCTCATAACACCAGGTTAAAATCCAACAGGTTAATTTGGTAGCATAAGCCACAGGCTTTCGGAGCGCTGCCCCTTCATCAGGTGAGTGGGAGTTCTGTTCACAAACAGGGCATATAAAGACACAAACTCAATTTACAGAATAATGGTTGGAATACGAGTCTTTACAGGTAATCAAGTCTTAAAGGTACAGACAATGTGAGTGGAGAGAGGGTTAAGCACAGGTTAAAGAGATGTGTATTGTCTCCAGCCAGGACAGTTAGTGAGATTTTGCAAGCCCAGGCAAGTCGTGGGGGTTACAGATAGTGTGACATGAACCCAAGATCCCGGTTGAGGCCGTCCTCATGTGTGATTGACAGATCCATGCTCACTGCTTCTTGCCTGGATGCAGAGAGCTGAAAATTTCCATGCAGGCTGCCAGACAGATAAATGTCTACATTACTGGAGTAAAAATGTGTGGAATGTACAGACCGAATTCACTTACTTTTCCTTCAGTTGCTGCAAGTCCCCAATTTCCCCCAGAATGAGAAAAGAAACGGAAAGGGGGAAACATTGATTTCCTCCCAGATGTTGAACAGAGGAGGGAGTTTCACTCTGAAGCTCACTGGCCAACATCCGCATTGTGACATCACAATGGAGCCCTGCCTGAATCAGCCAATAGGAATCACTGTGCTCCGCGGTGACGTCTCCGGGTTCCAGTGCGCAGGCCCGGGCGCGCGGACCCGGGAGCCCCGCCCCCACCCACTGTTCCCCTCCCCCTACACCTCCTTGAACCAAGGTTTCCAGGCAACCGGCTGACGGCTCCGGCAAGAGCGAGAAGCCGCTCGGTGAGCTCCCCCTCCCCCGGGCCCGGGACTGCACATGTTCGAGGGAGAGGGGAAGCTGCGCATGTGCGGGGGAGAACCCACCCTCTGATCTTCATGCTGAGGTGTTGACCAATGGGAAGAGTTGGAGGACCGGAAGGACTCTGGTCTTCCAGCCAATCAGAGCGTGGGCTTTGTGTGAATGAAGATTGATCTTCAGACAGACTCAAACTTCCCCCTGTCTCCAACATCTGTGAGTAAAACACTTTCTTTTCAACCCCCTTTCCATTTCTTTTCTCATTCTGGCCGAAATTGGGGACTTGGAGCAACTGAAGGGAAAGGAAGTGAATCCAGAGAGGGTGCAGACTCTGGAAAGGTTGGCCCAGGTCTCTCTCTCTCTTAAACCAGAAAATGATCCATTTCTGCCCACTGTTTGCTGTTAGCCAATCTTCTATCCACGCCAAAATGTTATCCCCGCAGCATGAATTTTTATTTGCTGCAATAACCTTTGATGTGGCACCTCATCAAATGTCTTCTGGAAATCTAAGTACAGCGCATCCACCGGTTTCCCTTTATCCAATTCCTGATGGGGAATTTTAGAAAATTGAACAACACATCAACTATCTCACTCTGTTAAGACCCGAGAATGAAGCCCAGCAGGACCCGAGGACTCATCAGCCCACAGCTCCAACAGTTTGCTGAGGACCACTTCCCTGGGAATTGTGCTTTTTCAGAGTTCATCCCACACTTCTGTTTTCTGATTTCCAGCTGTTTCTGAGTTTTAACTGTATCCTCTATTGTGAACACCGAGGCAAAATACTTGTTCAATTCATCTCCCAGCTCCTTATTTTTCATCATCAATTCCTGGACTCACTTTCTATTCGACAGTTAAGAAATGAGGTGGAGCAAGTGACTGAAGTGTCAGTCAGGGAGCACTATTGGGAGCACCAATAGTTTCAAAATAGTTCAGGAAAAAGATAGGACAGGTCCACAGGTCAAGGCCCTAAACTGGAGCAGGGCCACTTTTGTGGGCATTAGGCAGGATCGAGCAGATGTCGATTAGGTGAGTTTGTTTGAGGGGAAAGGAATGACTGGCAAATGGGAGGTTTTAAAAGTGTGATATCAAGAGTCCAGGGGCAGTATATTCCTGTTAAGATGAAGGGAAAGAATGGTAAATTTAGGGATCTCTGGCAGACAAGGGACATTGAGGCTCTGGTCAGGTAAAAGAAGGAAGCATACATTGGGTTTAGGCAATCGGGGACAAGTGAATCACTCTGACTATAAAAAGTGTAAGAAAATACTGAGGAGGGAAATCAGGAGGACAAAAAGAGGGTCTGATATGGATCTGGCAGGTAAGATTAAAGAAAATTCCAAGAGGTTCTATCACTATATTAAGAGTAAAAGGGTGGCTCGAGAGAGAATAGATCCCCTTAAAAATCAGTATGGCCATCTGTGTGTGGAGCCACAGGAGATGGGTGAGATTTTTAATGAATACTTCTCCTCTGTGTTTACTGCGGAGAGCACCATGGGTGCTAAAGAAATAAGGGAAACAAGTGGTGATGTCTTGGGCACACGCATGTTACTTGGGAGGAGGTATCTGCAGCCTTATAAAAGCAAATTACTGCGGATGCTGGAATCTGAAACCAAGAGAGAAAATGCTGGAAAATCTCAGCAGGTCTGGCAGCATCTGTAAGGAGAGAAAAGAGCTGATGTTTCTTGTCTAAATGACCCTTTGTCAAAGCTCTGAAACATCAGTTCTTTTCTCTCCATACAGATGCTGCCAGACCTGCTGAGAATGGGGAGAGAGTGTGTGGGATGGAGATTTACAGCTTTTGGGGAATGAGAGAGGAAAGAATGTTCCATAGAAATTGTCTGTTCTGAATTTCTATCCTGTACTGACACTGATGACTTTTGGAAACTCATTTTACAGGATATTGAAAGAGGAATCACAGGCTGAAATCTCAAACATCACGTCGAGACGTGACAGAGTCATATTCCTTGGGACCTCAATGTCATCGGATTTTGAATCCAGAAGGAGAAATGATTGTCCAGTCTGTCGATTTGAAAACATTTGAAATGTCAGTGTGAGTGAAAAAGCATCGACACACTGCCACACTTGAGTGAGAGTGTTCCACTGCACTGACTAAAGAGCTTTAACCAGTTACACAGTCTGAATAAATATCACACCATTCACAGCGGGGAGAGACTGTAATCTTGTTCTGTGTGTGGACGAAGTTTCAACTAATTGTCCACTCAAGAGAGAGGTAAGGACACCTGGACCATGGAGAAACCATGGAAATGTGCGGACTGTGGGAAGGGATACAGAGCCCCATCTAAGCTGGAAGCTCATCGGCGCAGCCACACTGGGGAGAGACCATTCATCTGCTCTCAGTGTGGGAAGGGATTCACTCGGCTTTCCCTCATGCAGAGACACCAGCGAGTTCACACTGGAGAGAGGCCATTTACCTGCTCTCAGTGTGGGAAGGGATTCACTCAGTTACCCGACCTGCAGAGACACCAGCGAGTTCACACTGGGGAGAGGCCATTCATCTGCTCTCAGTGTGAGAAGGGATTCACTCAGTTATCCAGCCTGCGGACACACCAGCGAGTTCACACTGGAGAGAGACCGTTCACGTGCTCTCAGTGTGGGCAAGAATTCACTCAGTCAGCCAACCTGCAGAGACACCAGCGACGTCACACTGGGGAGAGGCCGTTCACCTGCTCTCAGTGTGGGAAGGGATTCATTCTGTTATCCAGCCTGTGGATACACCAGCGAGTTCACACTGGGGAGAAACCATTCATCTGCTCTCAGTGTGGGAAGGGATTCAGTAACTCACCTAACCTGCGGGCACACCAGCGAGTTCACACTGGGGAGAGGCCGTTCACCTGCTCTCAGTGTGGGAAGGGATTCACTCAGTCATCCCACCTGCAGAGACACCAACGAGTTCACACTGGGGAGAGGCCGTTCACCTGCTCTGTGTGTGGGAAGGGATTCACAGTTTCATCCCAGCTGCTGAGACACCAACAAGTTCACGAGTGATTCCAGGGGTTGGATTCTGCTGTTATTGTTTCTGCTCTCAATTACATCCAGGACTGCATTTTGTTCATTCTCACAGTTGGTCAATGGGGAGGGTCGGAGGGTTTCTTTTTGTTGACTCGCTGGTCTCATGACTTTGCCTCCAGTGGGCTGATGCTCTTTGAGTCTTGTTGCAAATACCTGGTTTCAGATTTCACAAGAATCACAGAGTGACAGGGTGTTAGGAAGTTATAGAGGTTTACAACATGGAAACAGGCCCTTCGGCCCAACTTGTCCATGCCGCTCAGTTTTTACCACTGAACAAGTCCCAATTGCCCGTATTTTGCCCATATCCCTCTGTACCCATCTTACCATGTAACTGTCTAAATGCTTTTTAAAAGACAGAATTATACCCGCCTCTCCCACTGCCTCTGGCAACTCATTCCAGACACTCACCACGACCTGAGTGAAAAACTGCCCCTCTGGA
The DNA here is from genome assembly GCF_964213995.1 of Mustelus asterias. Lineage (NCBI taxonomy): Eukaryota > Metazoa > Chordata > Chondrichthyes > Carcharhiniformes > Triakidae > Mustelus > Mustelus asterias. The sequence continues at coordinate 10,975 of NW_027592543.1, read as the reverse complement.
CCCTTTTGTATCTCTCCCCTCTCACTTTAAACCTAAAACTAAGAACAAGAAACGTATCGATAAAATGATTAGAGAACAGAGCCAACATTTTGAGTCTGAATGATGCTTCATAAGAGCTGTTATGAAGGGTCATCCATTATCGAAACCTTGGCTCCATTCTTCACAGATGCTGTCAGACCCGCTGAGATTTTCCAGCATTTACTGTTTTTGTTTCAGATTCCAGCATCCGCAGTATTTTACTTTTATGATAAAATGATTAGTTCTGATTGGAATCCCCACGACCCTCCCGCAAAACAGAGGGAGTGGTGGCAAAGGAAGAAAAAGGATAAGGATGATAAAGTCTGGGTTCTGATTCTCCGAGCCCATGTAGAATCAACAAAACCAGTGAACCAGTTTATAAAGAACAGAAGTTACCCATCCCCAACAAAAACTGATCAAATAAAAATAATTAGGTTGAGGAAGAGAACAAAAGAATTAATAGATTAAGTTTAAAATCAACTTTATTTTGTTGTTGGAGAAGTTTTTTAAAATTATGTAAAGTGATGTAATTGTGTGCCAAGTGTTTTCTGTTCACTCCCCACCCCTTTAGATTCTGTAGAAAAGTTAACCCTTTCAGCAGACAGTTCATTTAGTCATAGAGGTTTCCAGCTTGGAAACGGGCCCTTCTGCCCAACTTGTCCATGCCGCCCCTTTTTTAACCCCTGTGCTAGTCCCAATTGCCCACGTTTGGCCCATATCCCGCGACACCCATCTTACCCATGTAACTGTCTAAACGCTTTTTAAAAGACAAAATTGCACCCGCCTCTACTACTACCTCTGGCACCTTTTTTCAGACACTCACCACCCTCTGTGTGAAACAAATGCCCCTCTGGATCCTTCTGTGTCTCTCCCCTCTCACCTTAAACCTATGCCCTCTAGTTTTAGACTCCCCTACCTTTGGGAAAAGATATTGACTATATAGCTGATCTATGCCCCTCATTATTTTATAGACCTCTATAAGGTCACCCCTCAGCCTTCTACATTCCAGGGAAAAAAGTCCCAGTCTATCCAGCCTCTCTTTATAACTCAAACCACCAAGTCCCGGTAGCATCCCAGTAAATCTTTTCTGCACTCTTTCTGGTTTAATAATATGCTTTCTATAATAGGGTGACCAGAACTGTACACAGTATTCCAAGTGTGGCCTTACCAATGTCTTGTACAACTTCAACAAGACGTCCCAACTCCTGTATTCAATGTTCTGACCAACATGCAGAATGCCTTCTTCACCACTCTGTCCACCTGCAACTCCATTTTCAAGGAGCTATGAACCTGTACCCCTAGATCTCTGTTCTGTAACTCTCCCCAACACCCTACCATTAACTGAGTAAGTCTTGCCCTGGTTCGATCGCCCAAAATGTATCACCTCGCATTTATCTGAATTAAACTCCATCTGCCATTTGTCAGTCCACTGGCCCCTCATTATTTTATAGACCTCTATAAGTTCACCCCTCAGCCTCCTACATTCCAGGGAAAAAAGTCCCAGTCTATCCAGCCTCTCTTTATAACTCAAACCACCAAGTCCCGGTAGCATCCTAGTAAATCTTTTCTGCACTCTTTCCAGTTTAATAATATGCTTTCTATAATAGGGTGACCAGAACTGTACACAGTATTCCAAGTGTGGCCTTACCTATGTCTTGTACAACTTCAACAAGACGTCCCAACAAGATCATGCTACAATCCTAGATAACCTTCTTCACTGTCCACGATACCACCAACCTTGGTGTCATCTGAAAACTTACTAACCATGCCTCCTACATTCTCATCCAAATCATTAATATAAATGACAAATAACAGTGGACCCAGCACCGATCCTTGAGGCACACCGCTGGTCACAGGCTCCAGTTTGAAAAACAACCTTCTACAACCACCCTCTGTCTTCTGTCATCAAGCCAGTTTTGTATCCATTTGGCGAACTCACCCTGGATTCCATTAGATTTAACCTTAAGCAACAATCTACCATGCGGTACCTTGTCAAAGGCCTTGCTAAAGTCCATGTAGACAGCATCACCTGTACTGCCCTCATCTACCTTCTTGGTTACCCCTTCAAAAAACTCAATCAAATTTGTGAGACATGATTTTCCACTCACAAAGCCATGCTGACCGTCCCTAATCAGTCCCTGCATCTCTAAATGCCTGTAGATCCTGTCTCTCAAATACCTTCTGACAACTTACAGATGTGAATCACACCGGCCTGTAGTTCCCAGACTTTTCCCTGCAGCCCTTTTTAAACAAAGGCTCAACATTTGCCACCCTCCAATCTTCAGGCACCTCACCCGTGACTATCAATGATTCAAATATCTCTGCTCGGAGACCCGCAATTTCCTCTCTAGCCTCCCACAGTGTTCTGGGATACACTTCATCAGGTCCCGGGGATTTATCTACCTTGATGCGCTTTATGACTTCCAGCACCTCCTTCTCTGTTATAAGTACACTTCTCAAGACATCACTTTATTTCCCCAAGTTCCCTAACATCCATGCTTTTCTCAACAATAAATAATGATGAAAAATATTCATTTATGATCTCACCCATCTCTTGTGGATCCGCACATAGATGTCCTTGTTGATCCTTAAGAGGCCCTACTCTCTCCCGAGTTACTCTTTGGCCCTTTATGTATTTATAGAACCTCTTTGGATTCTCCTTTGCCTTATCTGCCAAAACAATCTCGTGTCCCCTTTTTGTCCTCCTGATTTCTCTCTTAATTCTACTCTTACACCCTCTATACTCTTCAAGGGATCCACTTGATCCCAGCTGCCTATGCATGTCATGTGCCTCCTTCTTCTTCTTGACCAGGGCCTCAATATCTTGAGTCATCCAGGGTTCCCGACTTCTACCAGCCTTGCCCATCACTCTAAGAGCAATGTGCTTACACTGAACCCTGGTTAAAACACTTTTGAAAGCCTCCCACTTACCAGACGTCCCTTTGCCTTCCCACAGACTCCCCCAGTTAACTGTCGAAAGTTCCTGCCTGATACCATCAACATTAGCCTTGCCCTAATTTAGAATTTTAACTTTTGGACCTGACCAATCATTTTCCATAGGTATCTTAAAACTAATGGAATTATGGTCACTGGTCCCAAAGTGATCCCTCACTCACACTTCTATCACCTGCCCTTCCTTATTTCCCAAGAGGAGGTGAAGTTTTGCCCCTCTCTAGTCGGGCCATCCACATACTGAATGAGAAATTCCTCCTGAATACACTCAACAAATTTCTCCCCATCCAAGCCTCGAATACTGTGTCTGTCCCAGTCAATGTTGGAAAAGTTAAAATCCCCTATTATTACCACCCTATTTTTCTTGGAACTATCTGTAATCTCCTTACATATTTGCTCCTCAATTTTCCACCGACTATTTGGGGGCCTATAGTACAACTCTATCAAAGTGATTTCCCCCTTCTTATATCGACTCAGTGGGCGAACCCTCGGATATATCCCCTCTCAGTACTGCCGTGATGTTTTCCTGAATCAAAAGTGCAACTCCCCCTCGTTTCTTTCCTCCTGTTCTATCTTTCCTCTGGCATCTTGTTTTTAACTTGTTTTTAAATCGCCCAGAAACTCGTGTCTATTTTAGTTTATAATTGTGGATTTATTAGAGCCAATTAAATGTGGAAATTTTAAGCGTAGCCTGGAGGAATTTGGAATAACTGAGAATTTTATATTGTTGTCACCTCAACCCCAGATAAAGAACAAAGAGTTTGCAGCTGGTAACGTGTTTGGGATTTTAAATCAACAAAGATTAGATGTTGCCGATAAAATCAGGCCTTGGAAGTTGGCTTAAAAAGGGTTAAGTTACAATGAAGGATCTTGCATCTTATTTTAATCAAGGAGTTGTGAGCTTGTAGTGCTCTGTCGCTTTAAGAAGTTATAGCTGCGAGAGAGAATGCTGAGGATTCATTGTTTGAAATTTACAAGCTGTGAGAATCTGTGTGTTTTGTTTGTTTTCTGTGCATGTTTGTAGATGTGTTTTATCATTGTTTTGGGCTACATTTGTTAAGGTTTATCTTTCTGGGGAATTAACCTTACCTTGAGTCTTTAATTAAAGGCATTTTTGGGAGTTTAAAAACAGAATCAGAAGAATGCTTAAGTAATTAATTTTGGTTATTGTTATTGTAAAGCACATGCTAAGTTTCTCTGTTTGTGTGTGGATGATATTTGTGGGTTGAACGCTTTAAGCTTTGAGGTTTTTTGTCTGTGATTTAAATCAAACAGATTTTTAAAATGGAAGTGTAATGAATAAAGCTTTTTTTTTCAAAAGTTATGAACCTGGAGCCATATTTACTGACCAGAGACAGGATTCCAGGATATTTTACTAAACATGTGGGAATTTTAATCCAGATAAAACTCACTCATGAAAATGAGAGTTTTAATTTGTAATGGTTATTGTAAGGGGAAGTTTTCTCACTTCCTACCAGCATTAAAGACAAGCAGACATGAGTACAGTACAAAAAGGCAACACAAATTTTATTCTCTGTTTAAAATAACAAAACTGCAGGCCTGGGGAGAGACAGCTGCTAGTCAACTGCTCTGCCTGGCCATTGTGCGCTTTACAGTTTATAGGGTTTTGAACTTCGTGTCAAACATATGGTAATAGGCTCATCATTTACTACAAGTTACATGATCAGTATCTGCTCATAACACAAAGCAGTGGCACAATAGCGAGATATTAAAACAGCCATTATAGATAGGTGGAGCTGATCCCATTTCCCCTGGGCTGATCTGTTTCTGGAGGGCTCCCTTTGTGATTTGAGCTTCTTGCATAATCTAATCAGTTGAGCTATTGTCTGTGTTTCCCTGCTTGGAGTCGAAAGTGATTAAGGCTGTCTGAAGTGATTAGGGGATGCAAGGAGCCTCTCCATGAGTCATCGCATTGCTGTGAACTGTTGACAATATTTTAAAATAAATTTGATATACACACGTAAAAATATCCATGATATTAAGCATAAAAGTCGTCTTAAGCATAAAGGTCGCCCCCTTCAGTTATTTAAAATTTGGTACAGATGAAACGATTCTGACCAATCCTGTGTTGGATTGATCTTGGGTTAAACTTCCTGTCAGGTCCAAAGATTTATTCCTGACACAATTAACACAATGAAAAGGAAAATTCTGGAGTTGGATACTGAAGAACAGAGTTTAAAAGGAGAGATTATTAAATAGAAATGATTCCCAGACCGTGTGGTTGTTAGATTAAAACAAAGGAAGGGTGCTGACATCCATTTGAGAACTTTTAATCCACCCCTTTTCAAACGAAGGGAGTCTATGTACAAAGAAGACCCCAAGGATGGTAGATAAGGGGGTCTGGAAAGCATCATGATGGGGGCACCTATCTGTTCATGAGATGATCACAAAGCCCCATGATGCCCAGATACTAATTTAATTGCACCTATATGTAATGTATGTAATCTATCACCATTCTGATTGGATTGTGTCCAGCCAGGATGGGTTGAGTAGCTGTATAAGAATTGATGATTTTCTTTGGGTGGAGTTGCACATGGTCAGTCCCTGTGGCTTCTCCCCGCTGGCCTAGCTCAATAAACTGTTTGTCGATTGAATCAGGTTTGAGTGTTGAATGATTCTTCTGAGTTCATTCCCCCCAACACACTGGGTACATTACCACTTCATCCTTGGGGGTGGCCTGATAGGCCGTGGTCCAGACTACATGTGGCCCTTGGGGGGCCTTTCATGAATCACATGTGTTTGCTTGTTGTAGATGCACATTCAAAATGCTTGGAAGCACAGATCATGAGTAATATTACAGGGCAATTAGGACGAGTTTAGTGGTAAAAACTGGGCGGCATGGACAAGTTGGGCCGAAGGGCCTGTTTCCATGCTGTAAACCTCTACGACTCTAACTACCTTTTTTGTGGCCTGAAGTTCCCACAATGGGAAAGCAGCCAGATTAGTTAAATAGACAGCCTTAATTGTGAGACAATTAAATAATGATTCATTAATACAGATGTTATAAAGGCTGGAAATGTAAATTTGAACACAAGTTTATAACTTTTAGAATTATAAACACATTAAGAATGGTTAAAATGCTGTGGGAATTATCAGATGTTCCCTTCCCATGCTGACAGAATAAAAAAAGATGAAAGGACTTGTTAACCTTGACTGGAGGGAATGAATCGGCTCCTGTTCAAGATGTCTCAACATTGAATGACTGATGTGAACCAATTATCGGTCGACCCAATTATCAGGCTACCCCAAGCTAAGAGATATCGTTTGAGAGAAAGATATGTCTTAAAATTAAGACAATGTGTGCGATTAGCTAAAAACCAAATCAATTTCATTATTGACAAGTTATAGACCAATTCACTAATTCCTAACAATTAGCTGAGGATGGCTTTCTACATTTTTAAAGTATAAAAAAGGGGATTCGAGAAACCAATTTGGTAAAAGTTTTTAAAAGTTAACTTTTTTTATAGTTTGTTTATTAGTGTCACACATAGACTTACATTAACATTGCAATGAAGTTACTCTGAAAATCCCCCAGTCGCCACACTCTGGCACCTGTTTGGGTACAAAGAACAAAGAACAATACAGCACAGGAACAGGCCCTTCGGCCCTCCAAGCCCGCGCCGCTCCCTGGTCCAAACGAGACCATTCTTTTGTATCCCTCCATTCCCACTCCGTTCATATGGCTGTCTAGATAAGTCTTAAACGTTCCCAGTGTGTCTGCCTCCACCACCTTGCCTGGCAGCGCATTCCAGGCCCCCACCACCCTCTGTGTAAAATATGTCCGTCTGATATCTGTGTTAAACCTACCCTCCCTTCACCTTGAACCTATGACCCCTCGTGAACGTCACCACCGACCTGGGGAAAAGCTTCCCACCATTCACCCTATCTATGCCTTTCATAATTTTATACACCTCTATTAAGTCTCCCCTCATCCTCCGTCTTTCCAGGGAGAACAACCCCAGTTTACCCAGTCTCTCCTCATAACTAAGCCCCTCCATACCAGGCAACATCCTGGTAAACCTCCCCTGTACTCTCTCCAAAGCCTCCACATCCTTCTGGTAGTGTGGCGACCAGAACTGGACGCAGTATTCCAAATGCGGCCGAACCAACTTTCTATACATCTGCAACATCAGACCCCAACTTTTATACTCTATGCCCCGTCCTATAAAGGTAAGCATGCCATATGCCTTCTTCACCGCCTTCTCCACCTGTGACGTCACTTTCAAGGATCTGTGGACTTGCACACCCAGGTCCCTCTGCGTATCTACACCCTTTATGGTTCTGCCATTTATCGTATAGCTCCTCCCTACATTATTTCTACCAAAATGCATCACTTCGCATTTATCAGGATTGAACTCCATCTGCCATTTCTTTGCCCAAATTTCCAGCCTATCTATATCCTTCTGTAGCTTCTGACAATGCTCCTCACTATCTGCAAGTCCTGCCAATTTTGTGTCGTCCGCAAACTTACTGAAGTAAACTGAGGGAGAATTTAGCATAGCCAATGTACCCAACCAGCGCATCTTTCGGACTGTGGGAGGAAACTGGAGCACCCGGAGGAAACCTGCACAGACACGGGGAGAATGGGCAAACTCCGCACGGCCAGTGACCCAAGCCGGGACTCGAACCCTCTGCTGTGAGGCAGCAGTGCCTCACACTGTGCCCTACAGAGAGACGTTGAGAGCTGTTAGTTTTACAAGTTATTCACGTTTTCAGAGCCATCACTTCATGTCCTGGTTTGAGAAGGATGGAGAAGTTAAAGTTCAGCTTTCCTCCTTTTGCTGTTGATCCATACTTTGCTTTTTTATCTTTCTGACTTGTTACATTTTTAATGGTTAATAAACTTTCTGAATTCACCATTTAAAGTATTCTTTCTTGCCATATGATTAAGTCACTGGAACCTGGTGTGATTTATGATGAGGGAGGTTATTGTAAACAAGAGAACCCCCATAAATCTTAGTTCAAATAAATCAAAGTTCTTACAAATGGAATGTTATCCTTTATTCTGAGAGAAATTGAACATAGAAGTAAAGATGTTATGCTCCAGTTGTGCAGGGCGTTGCTGAGATTGCACCTTGAACACAGGGTACAATTTTGTCTCCTATTAAACAAAGGATATAAATGCATTGGAAGCAGTTCAGAGGAGGTTCACAAGATTGATTCCCAATCCAGTCGTGTGAAACATTAACACTGTTTCTCTCTCCACAGATGCTGCAAGACGTGTTGTGTTTTTCCAGCTCTTTCTGTATTTATTTTAGATCTACCTGTCGTGGTCGGAAAAACACTATTTACGATCTAGGATAAAATAAATGTCCTTTCAGTGAAATGTGCTCTCCCAGGCTCAAAGAGCACCAGAGAACTAGAAGCAAAGTTGTGAGACCGGCCAGTCCAACAGGAGGAAACCCTCCGACCCTCCCACTTCACCAACTGTCAGAATGAACATGGTTCAGTCCTGGATGTGATCAACAGCAGCAATAACAGCAGAACCCAACCCCTGTCATCATTCGTGAACCCGTTGGTGTCTCCGCAGGCTGGATGACTGAGTGAATCCTTTCCCACACACACAGCAGCTGAACGGTCTCTCCCCAGTGTGAACTCGCTGGTGTTCCCGCAGGTGGGATGACGTTCTAAATGTCTTTGTGCAGTGAGAGCAGCTGAACGGTCTCTCCTCACTGTGAGTGCGCTGGTGGGACATCACATCCCGAGAACTTTTGAAACCACTTTCACAATCCGAGCATTTAAAGGGTGTCTCATTGGTGTGAGTGAGATTGTGGCTCAGCAGGCGAGATGAATGAGTGAATTCCTTCCCACACACAGAGCAGGTGAACGGTCTCTCCCTGGTGTGAACTCACGGTGTGATCACACGGGTTGGATTCTGCTGTTATTGTTTCTGCTCTCGATTACATCCAGGACTGCATTTTGTTCATTCTCACAGTTGGTCAATGGGGAGGGTCGGGGGGTTTCTTTCTGCTGGACTGACCGGTCTCACAACTGCCTCCAGTGGGCTGATGCTCTTTGAGACTTGTTGTGAATACCTGGTTTCAGATTTCACACGGATCACAGAGTGACCGGGTGTGAGGAAGTTCAGAGATATTTAGTCAGCATTTCTGTTTGAAACCCTCCAAATGCCCATCCAATTTCCTTTGTAATTGTTTATTGTCTCCACTTCCTCCACCCTCGTAGGCAGCGAGTTCCAGGTCATTACCATTCGCTGCATCAAAATATTCTTCCTCACATCCCCCCGCGCCCCCCCCTCCCCCCTGCGCTCCCCACCCCACCCCCCCCCCCCCCCCCCCCATCCCTGACCCAAAGCCTTAAATCTGTGTCCCACCTCATCCTTGTCCCATCAGCTAATGGGAACAGCTTTTCTTTGTCCACCTTATCTAAACCTGTCAGAATCTTGTCCACCTCCATCAAATCTCCCCTCAACCTCCTTTGCTCCAAGGGGAACAACCCCAGCCTGACATCGACAATAAAGAACAAACTAACAGAATATGTTCCTGTCTGAAATCAAATGGGAATGTTTAATTTCTGTTTTCATAGAAATCATAGAAACCCTACAGTGCAGAAGGAGGCCATTCGGCCCATCGAGTCTGCACCGACCACAATCCCACCCAAGCCCTACCCCCACATATTTTACCCACTAATCCCTCTGACCTACACATCCCAGGACTCTAAGGGGCAATTTTTTTTTTTAACCTGGCCAATCAACCTAACCCGCACATCTTTGGACTGTGGGAGGAAACCGGAGCACCCGGAGGAAACCCACGCAGACACGAGGAGAATGTGCAAACTCCACACAGACAGTGACCCAAGCCGGGAATCAAACCCGGGACCCTGGAGCTGTGAAGCAGCAGTGCTAGCCACTGTGCTACCGTGCCGCCCTTTTAAAGATATTGTGAATATATTGTCCTGGACAATAAAGGAATTGGAATAATTCACCTTGGGTGTGGTTGAATGAAATATATCAATCTGGTATCCACCTACAGTCTAGTGAAAGTCTGGAACGTGTAGCTGGGATGAATAAGTTGATCACTTTCTCTGGGTGATATTTACATCTTTGTCCACATTAAAAAATCCACATTTGAAAGCCCGGCCACTACATGAAATATCAGCACCATAACAGGGGGAGATAAGAAAGACAGACACTCACTTTGATCTTTTCATTCGTGCATCTGAGAGTTAAGAATGTGTGACATGATTTTGGGATACCGGAGTGAGTGTGCAGATGTGATTTGTTACATGTGAAAAATAACAAGCCTAAAGTCATGGTGAGATGGAGTGAAGAGCGGGTCCCAAACACACACAGCTACTTGAGACACAGCAGGAGATGAAATGGTTAATGTGGCCAGGGGATTGAGACAACATTGTGACATCATCAAGGCACTGACACACACTCCAGAGAAACTGAGTTCAAAACAATCAGGGTCCAATTAAACACACTGCACATGCTCACAAAGTGAGTGAAATTAAAGTAAAATGGATAATCTATTCATCGAGAAGGAAAGGAGCTGGTGCAGAATGTAGTGTTACAGTCATAGCGAGGGTGCAGAAAAAGATCAACTGAATGCGAGGTAGGTCCATTCAAAAGTCTGATGGCAGCAGGGAGGAAGCTGCTCTTGAGTCAGTTGGTACATGTCCTGATTTTGTGTCTTTTTCCTGACAGAAGGTGGAAGAGAGAATGTCTGGGGTGGGTGGTGTCCTTAATTATGCTGGCTGCTTTGTGGGGGCAGCGGGAAGTGTAGACATAGTCAATGGATGGGAGGCCGGTTTGCGTGATGGATTGGGTTTTGTTCATGACTTTGGAGTTTATTGCGGTCTTGGGCAGAGCAGGAGCTGTGATACAATCAGAAAGAATGCTTTCTATGGTGAATCTGTAGAAGTTGGTGAGAGTCATAGCTGATGTGCCAAATTTCCTTAGTCTTCTGAGAAAGTAGAGGCATTGGTGGGCTTTCGTAACTATGGTGTCGGCATGGGGGGGACC
>NW_027592542.1:42500-51505 GCF_964213995.1 Mustelus asterias | reverse complement strand
CCCCGCCAACCCACCGTGCCAGAAAATGCAAGTGTCCACCTCGGCGGGAACACCTCCGGTAGTCATGCCGCCGAAGAGGTCCCGACGGCGGCATGAGGGGGTCAAATCCATCCCGATGGGGACCGACGGTTCTTTTTAAAAACGCGTTTTTTCGCGATTTCAACGGCCGGGCCGCCTCGCCCCGGGTCGCCACGACCCCGAACCGCCACCCGCCGGTCGCCGAAGCCGATAGAGCGCCGCCTACCGGTCATCAAATAATTGGTTAATGAGTTCCCCCGAAGTTGGTTAATGTTTTCCCGGCTGTTGCTTAGTCTGATCCCCGCAGCTCCTGATACTAAGGGCAGCTGCTTAATGTACTGCCCCCTGTTGGACAATGGCTTCCCCGCCGTTGGTTGATGCTTTACCCGCCTCTGGGGATGTTTTCCCGAAACTGGTTAATGAGTTCCCACGAAACTGGTTAATGAGTTCCCACGAAGTTGTTTTCCCCGCTGCTGGTTCATTTGCACCCCGCTGCTCCTGATACTAAGGGCAGCTGCTTAATGTGCTCCCCCCTGTTGGACGAAGGCTTCCCCGCCGTTGGTTGATGCTTTCCCCGCCTCTGGTTGATGTTTTCCCGAAACTGGTTAATGAGTTCCCCCGAAACTGGTTAATGAGTTCCCACGAAACTGGTTAATGAGTTCCCCCGCGGTTGGTTGATCTTTTCCCGGCTGTTGCTTAATCTGATCCCCGCTGCTCCTGATACTTAGGGCAGCTGCTTAATGTACTGCCCCCTGTTGGACAATGGCTTCCCCGCCGTTGGTTGATGCTTTACCCGCCTCTGGTGGATGTTTTCCCGAAACTGGTTAATGAGTTCCCACGAAACTGGTTAATGAGTTCCCACGAAGTTGTTTTCCCCGCTGCTGGTTCATTTGTACCCCGCTGCTCCTGAGACTAAGGGCAGCTGCTTAATGTGCTCCCCACTGTTGGACAAAGGCTTCCCGGCCGTTGGTCGATGCTTTCCCCGCCTTTGGTGGAGGATTTCCCGAAACTGGTTAATGAGTTCCCCAGAAACTGGTTAATGAGTTCCCACGAAACTGGTTAATGAGTTCCCCCGCGGTTGGCTGATCTTTTCCCGGCTGTTGCTTAATCTGATCCCCGCGGCTCCTGATACTAAGGGCAGCTGCTTAATGTGCTCCCCACTGTAGGACAATGGCTTCCCCGCCGTTGGTTGATGCTTTCCCCGCCTCTGGTTGATGTTTTCCCGAAACTGGTTAATGAGTTCCCACGAAACTGGTTAATGAGTTCCCACGAAGTTGCTTTCCCCGCTGCTGGTTCATTTGTACCCCGCTGCTCCTGATACTAAGGGCAGCTGCTTAATGTACTTCCCCCTGTTGGACAATGGCTTCCCCGCCGTTGGTTGATGCTTTCCCCGCCTTTGGTGGACGTTTTCCCGAAACTGGTTAATGAGTTCCCACGAAACTGGTTAATGAGTTCCCACGAAGTTGTTTTCCCCGCTGCTGGTTCATTTGTACCCCGCTGCTCCTGATACTAAGGGCAGCTGCTTAATGTGCTCCCCCCTGTTGGACAATGGCTTCCCCGCCGTTGGTGCATGTTTTCCCCGCCTTTGGTGGAAGTTTTCCCGAAACTGGTTAATGAGTTCCCACGAAACTGGTTAATGAGTTCCCACGAAGTTTTTTTCCCCGCTGCTGGTTCATTTGTACCCCGCTGCTCCTGATACTAAGGGCAGCTGCTTAATGTGCTCCCCCCTGTTGGACAATGGCTTCCCCGCCGTTGGTGCATGTTTTCCCCGCCTTTGGTGGAAGTTTTCCCGAAACTGGTTAATGAGTTCCCACGAAACTGGTTAATGAGTTCCCCCGCGGTTGGCTGATCTTTTCCCGGCTGTTGCTTACTCTGATCCCCGCTGCTCCTGATACTAAGGGCAGCTGCTTAATGTGCTCCCGTCTGTTGGACAATGGCTTCCCCGCCGTTGGTTGATGCTTTCCCCGCCTTTGGTGGACGTTTTCCCGAAACTGGTTAATGAGTTCCCACGAAACTGGTTAATGAGTTCCCACGAAACTGGTTAATGAGTTCCCACGAAGTTGTTTTCCCCGCTGCTGGTTCATTTGCACCCCGCTGCTCCTGATACTAAGGGCAGCTGCTTAATGTGCTCCCCCCTGTTGGACGAAGGCTTCCCCGCCGTTGGTTGATGCTTTCCCCGCCTCTGGTTGATGTTTTCCCGAAACTGGTTAATGAGTTCCCCCGAAACTGGTTAATGAGTTCCCACGAAGCTGTTTTCCCCGCTGCTGGTTCATTTGTACCCCGCTGCTCCTGATACTAAGGGCAGCTGCTTAATGTGCTCCCGCCTGTTGGACAATGGCTTCCCCGCCGCTGGTTGATGTTTTCCCCGCCTTTGGTGGAAGGTTTCCCGAAACTGGTTAATGAGTTCCCCCGAAACTGGTTAATGAGTTCCCACGAAACTGGTTAATGAGTTCCCCCGCGGTTGGCTGATCTTTTCCCGGCTGTTGCTTAATCTGATCCCCGCTGCTCCTGATACTTAGGGCAGCTGCTTAATGTACTGCCCCCTGTTGGACAATGGCTTCCCCGCCGTTGGTTGATGCTTTCCCCGCCTCTGGTGGATGTTTTCCCGAAACTGGTTAATGAGTTCCCACGAAACTGGTTAATGAGTTCCCACGAAGTTGTTTTCCCCGCTGCTGGTTCATTTGTACCCCGCTGCTCCTGAGACTAAGGGCAGCTGCTTAATGTGCTCCCCACTGTTGGACAAAGGCTTCCCGGCCGTTGGTCGATGCTTTCCCCGCCTTTGGTGGAGGATTTCCCGAAACTGGTTAATGAGTTCCCAGGAAACTGGTTAATGAGTTCCCCCGCGGTTGGCTGATCTTTTCCCGGCTGTTGCTTAATCTGATCCCCGCTGCTCCTGATACTAAGGGCAGCTGCTTAATGTGCTCCCCACTGTTGGACAATGGCTTCCCCGCCGTTGGCTGATGCTTTCCCCGCCTTTGGTGGACGTTTTCCCGAAACTGGTTAATGAGTTCCCACGAAACTGGTTAATGAGTTCCCACGAAACTGGTTAATGAGTTCCCCCGCGGTTGGCTGATCTTTTCCCGGCTGTTGCTTAATCTGTTCCCCGCTGCTCCTGAGACTAAGGGCAGCTGCTTAATGTGCTCCCCCCTGTTGGACAAAGGCTTCCCCGCCGTTGGTTGATGCTTTCCCCGCCTCTGGTGGAAGATTTCCCGAAACTGGTTAATGAGTTCCCCCGAAACTGGTTAATGAGTTCCCACGAAGCTGTTTTCCCCGCTGCTGGTTCATTTGTGCACCGCTGCTCCTGATACTAAGGGCAGCTGCTTAATGTGCTCCCCCCTGTTGGACAAAGGCTTCCCCGCCGTTGGTTGATGCTTTCCCCGCCTCTGGTTGATGTTTTCCCGAAACTGGTTAATGAGTTCCCACGAAACTGGTTAATGAGTTCCCCCGCGGTTTCCTGATCTTTTCCCGGCTGCTGCTAAATCTGATCCCCGCTGCTCCTGATACTAAGGGCAGCTGCTTAATGTGCTCCCCCCTGTTGGACAATGGCTTCCCCGCCGTTGGTGCATGTTTTCCCCGCCTTTGGTGGAAGGTTTCCCGAAACTGGTTAATGAGTTCCCACGAAACTGGTTAATGAGTTCCCACGGAGTTGTTGTCCCCGCTGCTGGTTCATTTGTACCCCGCTGCTCCTGATACTAAGGGCAGCTGCTTAATGTGCTCCCCCCTGTTGGACAATGGTTTCCCCGCCGTTGGTGCATGTTTTCCCCGCCTTTGGTGGAAGGTTTCCCGAAACTGGTTAATGAGTTCCCACGAAACTGGTTAATGAGTTCCCACGGAGTTGTTTTCCCCGCTGCTGGTTCATTTGTACCCCGCTGCTCCTGATACTAAGGGCAGCTGCTTAATGTACTCCCCCCTGTTGGACAATGGCTTCCCCGCCGTTGGTGCATGTTTTCCCCGCCTCTGGTTGATGTTTTCCCGAAACTGGTTAATGAGTTCCCACGAAACTGGTTAATGAGTTCCCCCGCGGTTGGCTGATCTTTTCCCGGCTGTTGCTTAATCTGATCCCCGCTGCTCCTGATACTAAGGGCAGCTGCTTAATGTACTCCCCCCTGTTGGACAATGGCTTCCCCGCCGTTGGTGCATGTTTTCCCCGCCTTTGGTGGAAGGTTTCCCGAAACTGGTTAATGAGTTCCCAGGAAACTGGTTAATGAGTTCCCACGGAGTTGTTTTCCCCGCTGCTTGTTCATTTGTACCCCGCTGCTCCTGATACTAAGGGCAGCTGCTTAATGTGCTCCCCACTGCTGGACAATGGCTTCCCCGCCGTTGGTTGATGCTTTCCCCGCCTTTGGTGGATGTTTTCCCGAAACTGGTTAATGAGTTCCCACGAAACTGGTTAATGAGTTCCCACGAAACTGGTTAATGAGTTCCCACGAAGCTGTTTTCCCCGCTGCTGGTTCATTTGTACCCCGCTGCTCCTGATACTAAGGGCAGCTGCTTAATGTGCTCCCCACTGTTGGACAATGGCTTCCCCGCCGTTGGTTCATGTTTTCCCCGCCTTTGGTGGAAGTATTCCCGAAACTGGTTAATGAGTTCCCACGAAACTGGTTAATGAGTTCCCCCGCGGTTGGCTGATCTTTTCCCGGCTGTTGCTTAATCTGATCCCCGCTGCTCCTGATACTAAGGGCAGCCACTTAATGTGCTCCCCACTTTTGGACAAGGGCTTCCCGGCCGTTGGTTCATGCTTTCCCCGCCTTTGGTGGAGGTTTTCCCGAAACTGGTTAATGAGTTCCCACGAAACTGGTTAATGAGTTCCCCCGCGGTTTCCTGATCTTTTCCCGGCTGTTGCTTAATCTGATCCCCGCTGCTCCTGACACTAAGGGCAGCTGCTTAATGTGCTCCCCACTGTTGGACAATGGCTTCCCCGCCGTTGGTTGATGTTTTCCCCGCCTTTGGTGGACGTTTTCCCGAAACTGGTTAATGAGTTCCCACGAAACTGGTTAATGAGTTCCCACGGAACTGGTTAATGAGTTCCCCCGCGGTTGGTTGATCTTTTCCCGGCTGTTGCTTAATCTGATCCCCGCTGCTCCTGATACTTAGGGCAGCTGCTTAATGTGCTCCCCCCTGTTGGACAATGGCTTCCCCGCCGTTGGTTGATGTTTTCCCCGCCTTTGGTGGACGTTTTCCCGAAACTGGTTAATGAGTTCCCCCGAAACTGGTTAATGAGTTCCCACGAAGTTGTTTTCCCCGCTGCTGGTTCATTTGTACCCCGCTGCTCCTGATACTAAGGGCAGCTGCTTAATGTGCTCCCCCCTGTTGGACAATGGCTTCCCCGCCGTTGGTGCATGTTTTCCCCGCCTTTGGTGGACGTTTTCCCGAAACTGGTTAATGAGTTCCCACGAAACTGGTTAATGAGTTCCCACGGAGTTGTTTTCCCCGCTGCTTGTTCATTTGTACCCCGCTGCTCCTGATACTAAGGGCAGCTGCTTAATGTGCTCCCCCCTGTTGGACAATGGCTTCCCCGCCGTTGGTGCATGTTTTCCCCGCCGTTGGTGGCAGTTTTCCCGAAACTGGTTAATGAGTTCCCACGAAACTGGTTAATGAGTTCCCCCGCGGTTGGCTGATCTTTTCCCGGCTGTTGCTTAATCTGATCCCCGCTGCTCCTGATACTAAGGGCAGCTGCTTAATGTGCTCCCCCCGGTTGGACAATGCCTTCCCCGCCGTTGGTTCATGCTTTCCCCGCCTTTGGTGGAAGTTTTCCCGAAACTGGTTAATGAGTTCCCCCGAAACTGGTTAATGAGTTCCCACGAAGCTGTTTTCCCCGCTGCTGGTTCATTTGTACCCCGCTGCTCCTGATACTAAGGGCAGCTGCTTAATGTGCTCCCCCCTGTTGGACAAAGGCTTCCCCGCCGTTGGTTGATGTTTTCCCCGCCTTTGGTGGACGTTTTCCCGAAACTGGTTAATGAGTTCCCCCGAAACTGGTTAATGAGTTCCCCCGCGGTTGGCTGATCTTTTCCCGGCTGTTGCTTAATCTGATCCCCGCTGCTCCTGATACTAAGGGCAGCTGCTTAATGTGCTCCCCCCGGTTGGACAATGCCTTCCCCGCCGTTGGTTCATGCTTTCCCCGCCTTTGGTGGAAGTTTTCCCGAAACTGGTTAATGAGTTCCCCCGAAACTGGTTAATGAGTTCCCACGAAGCTGTTTTCCCCGCTGCTGGTTCATTTGTACCCCGCTGCTCCTGATACTAAGGGCAGCTGCTTAATGTGCTCCCCCCTGTTGGACAAAGGCTTCCCCGCCGTTGGTTGATGCTTTCCCCGCCTCTGGTTGAATTTTTCCCGAAACTGGTTAATGAGTTCCCAGGAAACTGGTTAATGAGTTCCCACGAAACTGGTTAATGAGTTCCCCCGCGGTTGGTTGATCTTTTCCCGGCTGTTGCTTAATCTGATCCCCGCCGCTCCTGATACTAAGGGCAGCTGCTTAATGTGCTCCCCCCTGTTGGACAATGGCTTCCCCGCCGTTGGTGCATGTTTTCCCCGCCTTTGGTGGACGTTTTCCCGAAACTGGTTAATGAGTTCCCACGAAACTGGTTAATGAGTTCCCACGAAACTGGTTAATGAGTTCCCCCGCGGTTGGCTGTTCTTTTCCCGGCTGTTGCTTAATCTGATCCCCGCTGCTCCTGATACTAAGGGCAGCTGCCTAATGTGCTCCCCACTGTTGGACAATGGCTTCCCCGCCGTTGGTTGATGCTTTCCCCGCCTTTGGTGGACGTTTTCCCGAAACTGGTTAATGAGTTCCCACGAAACTGGTTAATGAGTTCCCACGAAGTTGTTTTCCCCGCTGCTGGTTCATTTGTACCCCGCTGCTCCTGATACTAAGGGCAGCTGCTTAATGTGCTCCCCCCTGTTGGACAATGGCTTCCCCGCCGTTGGTGCATGTTTTCCCCGCCTTTGGTGGAAGTTTTCCCGAAACTGGTTAATGAGTTCCCACGAAACTGGTTAATGAGTTCCCCCGCGGTTGGCTGATCTTTTCCCTCCTGTTGCTTAATCTGATCCCCGCTGCTCCTGATACTAAGGGCAGCTGCTTAATGTGCTCCCCACTGTTGGACAAAGGCTTCCCCGACGTTGGTTGGTGTTTTCCCCGCCTTTGGTGGACGTTTTCCCGAAACTGGTTAATGAGTTCCCACGAAACTGGTTAATGAGTTCCCACGAAACTGGTTAATGAGTTCCCCCGCGGTTGGCTGTTCTTTTCCCGGCTGTTGCTTAATCTGTTCCCCGCTGCTCCTGATACTAAGGGCAGCTGCTTAATGTGCTCCCCCCCGTTGGACAATGGCTTCCCCGCCGTTGGTTGATGTTTTCCCCGCCTTTGGTGGACGTTTTCCCGAAACTGGTTAATGAGTTCCCCCGAAACTGGTTAATGAGTTCCCACGAAGCTGTTTTCCCCGCTGCTGGTTCATTTGTACCCCGCTGCTCCTGATACTAAGGGCAGCTGCTTAATGTGCTCCCCCCTGTTGGACAAAGGCTTCCCCGCCGTTGGTGCATGTTTTCCCCGCCTTTGGTGGAAGTTTTCCCGAAACTGGTTAATGAGTTCCCAGGAAACTGGTTAATGAGTTCCCCCGCGGTTGGCTGATCTTTTCCCGGCTGTTGCTTAATCTGATCCCCGCTGCTCCTGATACTAAGGGCAGCTGCTTAATGTGCTCCCCCCGGTTGGACAATGGCTTCCCCGCCGTTGGTTCATGCTTTCCCCGCCTTTGGTGGAGGTTTTCCCGAAACTGGTTAATGAGTTCCCACGAAACTGGTTAATGAGTTCCCAGGAAACTGGTTAATGAGTTCCCCCGCGGTTGGCTGATCTTTTCCCGGCTGTTGCTTAATCTGATCCCCGCTGCTCCTGATACTAAGGGCAGCTGCTTAATGTGCTCCCCACTGTTGGACAATGGCTTCCCGGCCGTTGGTTGATGCTTTCCCCGCCTTTGGTGGAAGTTTTCCCGAAACTGGTTAATGAGTTCCCCCGAAACTGGTTAATGAGTTCCCACGAAACTGGTTAATGAGTTCCCACGAAGTTGTTTTCCCCGCTGCTGGTTCATTTGTACCCCGCTGCTCCTGATACTAAGGGCAGCTGCTTAATGTGCTCCCCCCGGTTGGACAATGGCTTCCCCGCCGTTGGTTCATGCTTTCCCCGCCTTTGGTGGAGGTTTTCCCGAAACTGGTTAATGAGTTCCCACGAAACTGGTTAATGAGTTCCCAGGAAACTGGTTAATGAGTTCCCCCGCGGTTGGTTGATCTTTTCCCAGGCTGTTGCTTAATCTGATCCCCGCTGCTCCTGAGACTAAGGGCAGCTGCTTAATGTGCTCCCCACTGTTGGACAGTGGCTTCCCCGCCGTTGGTTGATGCTTTCCCCGCCTTTGGTTGATGTTTTCCCGAAACTGGTTAATGAGTTCCCACGAAACTGGTTAATGAGTTCCCCCGCGGTTTCCTGATCTTTTCCCGGCTGTTGCTTAATCTGATCCCCGCTGCTCCTGATACTAAGGGCAGCTGCTTAATGTGCTCCCCCCTGTTGGACAATGGCTTCCCCGCCGTTGTTTGATGTTTTCCCCGCCTTAGGTGGACGGTTTCCCGAAACTGGTTAATGAGTTCCCACGAAACTGGTTAATGAGTTCCCCCGCGGTTGGCTGATCTTTTCCCGGCTGCTGCTTAATCTCTTCCCCGCTGCTCCTGAGACTAAGGGCAGCTGCTTGATGTGCTCCCCCCCCCCTGTTGGACAATGGCTTCCCCGCCGTTGGTTGATGCTTTCCCCGCCTTTGGTGGAAGTTTTCCCGAAACTGGTTAATGAGTTCCCACGAAACTGGTTAATGCGTTCCCACGACACTGGTTAATGAGTTCCCCCGCGGTTGGCTGATCTTTTCCCGGCTGCTGCTTAATCTCTTCCCCGCTACTCCTGAGACTAAGGGCAGCTGCTTAGTGTACTCCCCGTTGTTGGTTCCTGGCTTCCCCAGTGTTT
>NW_027592542.1:32500-35000 GCF_964213995.1 Mustelus asterias | reverse complement strand
CGCCACGGATTCCCACGACAAAAATGCAAGCACTCGCACGCGCAACAGAGGGAAGAAAAGCACGGCACGACCGAGCACCGATCCAGGCATCAAGCGTCACACGCGTCAAGCTGCCGTCCTCCACGCGACGGCACTGAACGGCCACGGCAACCCACCGGCAGGCAACCGAGCACGGACCACGCGAGGCAACGTGTCCGGAGACGTCCAGCGGACAGTCACTCCACTCTCTCACTCTCTGTGCCGGAGCACCCAACCGAGCCAACTCTTGCGGATCCTTCCCGTGGACGAGCCACACACACACATCAACAGAGAGTCAACCCCCCTGGCCCGAGCCTAACGGAAGGCACACACGGTCCCGGCAGCGAGGCAGTCACGTTCTCTCTCTCTGGCAACCCGATGACAGCCGTGCCGGCGACCCCGAGGTGGCTGGGCCAGTGCGGGAGCGGGCAGTGCCGACGAGCCCGGAGGCGGACGCCGGCACCCAAGAGGTCAAGCTCTCCGACGCGGATTACTCTGGGTCTGCACTTAGGGGGACAGAGAGGACGGCACCTCTGCGACACCCCAGCCGCGCTCTTCGGCGCACGGATGCGCGCGAAGTGCGATTGATTGTCAAGCGACCCTCAGACAGACGTAGCCCCGGGAGGAACCCGGGGCCGCAAAGTGCGTTCAAAGTGTCGATGATCAATGTGTCCTGCAATTCACATTAATTCTCGCAGCTAGCTGCGTTCTTCATCGACGCACGAGCCGAGTGATCCACCGCTAAAAGTTGTATCGGGTTTCGGATCGGTTGCCCGATCCTGGGACGCGCAAAACGCTCCCCCGCCGACGTGACGGTGGAGCCCCAGCCTGGCGCGTACCACGGCGTGAGCCCGGAGGCGCACGCACTCGAGCGACAATCAAGCGAAAAAAAGGAGGAATCAGGGCGCTCGCAGGCGTTGAGTGCCGGCGTGGGTGAGGGGCCGGGGCCCGCCACGCGCCGTCACGCCCCGCAACAGCCAGAGGCAGAGTTCTCTGGTGTCACCGTCTGGCGGTAGGCTCGAGAGTCGAGGCGAGGCCGCAGCGGACTGAGTCGGGTGCAAGCCGCGGAGGACAGGCCGACGCTACGGGCGCAAGCCGACCCCGCACGCCCCAACCTCGGCGGGCTGGGGAAGGGGGCGCGGCGGAACGCTCGCAAGCGCGGCTGCCCCCGCGGACAGGCACATTCTCTCGAACGCGGTGGACGCTCGCTCAAGTCAGCACGAGACCAGACCGGACCGACAGGCGGACAACGAATCTTTAAACCTCGCACCCACCCTCCGCACACGGGTGCCGGAGGAATGGTGAGCATGAACAGGTACCCCTCACCGGGCTTTGAAGAGAGTGACTAGAATGCGACCAAAGCTTCACCGCGGCGGGAGACAAAAAGGCCCCTGACTGCACCAGAACGTCTCCCTGCGGAGTCACACAGTGGCCGTTCACCGTGGTCCCGTCGACAAGCCGCCAGGACAAGCACCCAAGCCCGCAGCAGCTCTCTTCGTTTCAACTGCGGATGTAATGCTGCAAGGCGGTGGCAAGGTCACGTCGCAGCCCGCAAGCCGTCGCCAAGGCGAGAGGAAGACGGTCCCCACAGCGGGCACACACAGACGGACGTGGAGCACGGGGCGGCGGCCCACAGGTGCGCACACGCGCCGTGCCGAGGATCGGTGCGGACGCCGGTGACATCGCACCCGGCAGAGCGGCTAGGCAGAAGTCGCTGCGGAGGAGGAGCACCGTCGGCGGAACGGTCTGCTGGCGGGCGAGGGACCAAACGAGCAGCTAGAACGGGCGGAGTGGACCGGACTGCAGAAGCGGAGTGAGTGCGTGGCTGACGCCACCGTCTCCCTCCGAGCGTCTGCTCGCGCCGGCCAAACCGCCGAACCGCTGAACGAAAGGACCGCATCGTCCCACGCAGGCAGGCCGGCCGTGTTGCCGTGCGTGCCCCCACCTCTCGGACGGACTGCAAAGACACCCTACGAAGCCAACGGCGAAGCCCTTCCAACGGCGCAGGCGTAGCGTGTGCGGCACCCGCATGGACTTGCCGGCGTGCAACCGAGCGTGTGCGTGCTCGTCGGTGGCGGCGCCCGCGCGCCGGCCCAACCGAGTGGGACCGAGATCGACGTCGCCCGGCTTCGGCGGAACGTGCGTACGGGTGACCAGGCCCGTTCGACGGGTACGGCGAAATTGTCGGTGTGACCTCCCACCCGCGTGGGAGGCGCCAGCGTCAGTACGGGCCACGGCCCCGGGGCCAACCCCCGTGAGGCTCTCCTGCCTGGCCCAACCGGCGCAGCCTTCGAGTTCAAGGAGTGACGGGCCGCCCTCCCCGGAGAGGTGGCGGGCCCCCGGCCGACAAAGATCCTTCACAACGTGTTCACCAACAGAAACCTTGTTACGATTTTTATTCTGTGTTACGGGTTTCGGTTCGGGCCCCCGGAGAGGTTGTCCGATACCTGGCCCCGGGGCCGGCCCCCGTGAGGCTCTCCTG